>NC_056046.1:33983944-34153155 GCF_004379255.2 Salvia splendens
ATTGCCTAAGCATTTACCATAAAGGGTTTTTTTTTTTTTTTTTTATTTTATTTTTTTTTAATTAACTTTATATATTTATATCATATATATGAAGGAGGAAATTACAAATCAACTCCTATAACAAGGAGGAAATACAAATTGCGCCTCCCAGGGTTCGAACTCGAGACCTTCAGGATGGACGCGGTATCAAGCGGCCTTTACCGCTAGGCCAAGGGGCTTTTTTTTTTTCCTCAAACACCATCACGGCGGGGGGTTAAGGCGGACCCCCAACCTGTATATATCAAAAATCACCAAAAGAACATACATCAGACGAGCCCAAAAGTGACTCGGTCCGCACGAGAGATACAAAACACAAGAGCTAGCAAAGCTACTATGGTATCCCCACAGACCGGGTACTAACCATCTAACTAAAGAGAGAATAAACATAACAAAGCTATACATCATAAAAAGGACAAGGATGATGGCCAAAAGCGGGCCAAATCCAAAGGAAATCAAAAAACCATAAATCAAAACCACGAACCAAGTGAAGTAGTCATCCATCTCGATATCTGAATCTGAAGTTTGGATAGCCCAACTGGTCCATCCTGACGAGCGACTTCAAATACCGAGGCGCTGAATCCGCATCAAAGAAGGTGATGGCAGGGGTCTGGACCCCCCTACATGCAAAAAAGTCTGCTGGCCGGTTGCCCTCTCGATAGATGTGAGAGAACATAAACTGTATCTGAGCGAGCAAAGTGCGAATGCGAGTCATGTGATGTCTCACATCCGCTGCTCCTCCGCGTCCTGAAGTGAACACCGCGACCACTGCTGCCGCATCCATCTCGACCCAGACATGCGAGGAGAACTGCATAGCCAGTGTGAGCCCGTGAAGAAGAGCTAAAAGCTCCGCCTCGAAGGCCGACCCAGCTGCGAGAGGCGTACAAAAGGCCCCCAAGAGAGAACCGTCTGAGCCCCGAACCACTCCCCCACCACCTGCCTGTCCCGTCGAGCTAGTAAAGGCCCCGTCGGTGTTCAGCTTCACCCAAGGATCGTCGGGTGGATGCCAAAGCACTTGCAGGGACCTCAGAACTCGCCGGCGAGGAGGAGCCAAAGGCATGAAGTCAACGGCAGGGGTGCAACCGCGCCAATGAAGGGGGACTAGCACACCCGCTGCCACCAAGATCCGCAAATGCTGAACAACCTGCCAAATAACATGTGAAGAACGAAAAGAAATGCCGCGGTGCTTGCAGCTATTCCTCTCCGTCCAAATGAACCAATATACCAAGCAAGGAATGATAAAACTGATGTGCAAGGTGGGAGCCCTGTGAGAGGACCTCCACCAAAAACCTAATCTACGTGCAATATCAATGCACGTGTGAATGTGTGTGCTAATATAGGGGAACCAGCCATCGAAGTAGTCCCAAACAGATCTCGCCAACGGACTCGACACAAACAAATGCTGAAAAGACTCGACTGAAAAAGAAGAGACGCAACACAGACACTTGGATACGAGAGAGATACCGCGGGTCTGAACATAGCACTCAACAGGGACCCTCTGGAGGAGGAGGTTCGAACTCGAAACCTCCAGGATGGACGCGGTATCCAGCGCCCTTTACCGCTAGGCCAAGGGGCTTGGATCATAAAGGGTTTAGGGTTTAGGCGTTTTTTTTTTTTTTTAAATTAACTTCATATATTTATATCATATATATGAAGGAGGAAATTACAAATCAACTCCTATAACAAGGAGGAAATACAAATTGCGCCTCCCAGGGTTCGAACTCGAGACTTCTAGGATGGACGCGGTATCCAGCGCCCTTTACCGCTAGGCCAAGGGGCTTGGATGGTTTTTTTTTTTTTTTTAAATTAACTTCATATATTTATATCATATATATGAAGGAGGAAATTACAAATCAACTCCTATAACAAGGAGGAAAGACAAATTACGCCACCCAGGGTTCGAACTCGAGACCTCCAGAATGGACGCGGTATCCAGCACCCTTTACCGCTAGGCCAAGGGGCTTGGATCAAGGGGCTTGGATGTTTTTTTTTTTTTTTTTTTTTTTTTTTCCTCAAACACCATCACGGCGGGGGGTTAAGGCGGACCCCCAACCTGTATATATCAAAAATCACCAAAAGAACATACATCAGACGAGCCCAAAAGTGACTCGGTCCGCACGAGAGATACAAAACACAAGAGCTATCAAAGCTACTATGGTATCCCCACAGACCGGGTACTAACCATCTAACTAAAGAGAAAATAAACATAACAAAGCAATACATCAAAAAAAGAACAAGGAGGATGGCCAAAAGCGGGGCAAATCCAAAGGAAATCAAAAAACCATAAATCAAAACCACGAACCAAGTGAAGTAGTCATCCATCTCGATGTCTGAATCTGAAGTTTGGATAGCCCAATTGGTCCATCCTGACGAGCGACTTCAAATACCGAGGCGCTGAATCCGCATCAAAGAAGGTAATGGCAGGGGTCTGGACTCCCCTACCTGCCAGAAAGTCAGCTGGCCGGTTGCCCTCTCGATAGATGTGAGAGAACATGAACTGTATCTGTGCGAGCAAAGTACGAATGCGAGCCATGTGATGTCTCACATCCGCTGCTCCTCTGCGTCCTGAAGTGAACACCGCGACCACTGCTGCATCCATCTCGACCCAGACATGCCAGGAGAACTGCATAGCCAGTGGCAGCCCGTGAAGAAGAGCTAAAAGCTCCGCCTCGAAGGCCGACCCAGCTACGAGAGGCGTACAAAAGGCCCCCAAGAGAGAACCGTCTGAGCCACGAACCACTCCCCCACCGCCTGCCTGTCCCGTCGAGCTAGTAAAGGCCCCGTCGGTGTTCAGCTTCACCCAAGGATCGTCGGGTGGATGCCAAAGCACTTGCAGGGATCTCAGAACTCGCCGGCGAGGAGGAATCGAAGGCATGAAGTCAACAGCCGGAGAGCAACCACGCCAATGAGTGGGGACGAGCACGCCTGCCGCCACCAAGATCCGCAGGTGCCGAACAACCTGCCAAATAACATGCAAAGAACGAAAAGAAATGCCGCGATGCTTGCAGCTATTCCTCTCCGTCCAGATAAACCAGTAGACAAAACATGGAATGATGAAGCTGATGTGCAAGGCGGTGGCCCTGTGAGAGGACCTCCACCAAAAACCTAATCTATGTGCAATGTCAGTGCACGTGTGAATGTGTGTGCTGATGTAAGGGAACCAGCCATCAAAGTAATCCCAAACCAATCTCGCCAGAGGACTCGACACAAACAAATGCTGAAACGACTCGACTGAGAAAGAAGAGACACAACAGAGACACTTGGATGCAAGAGAGATACAACGGGCCTGAACATAACACTCAACAGGGAGCCTGTGGAGGAGGAGGCGCCAGATGAAGACAGAGATGGTAGGGGTCAGCCCAGCATTCCAAACCATGCGAAGTCCGAAATGTCTAGGGGACCGTGTCCGGATGAGCTCCCAAGCTGAGGCCGTCGAGAACTCGCCATCGCCAGTGAGGCTCCATCACATCACATCCCGCCTGCCCACCTCAATCGGGACAGCCCTGATAAGATCCAACACATGCAAAGGCACACCATACAAAGCCAGATAATCATGCAGTTTTTCAACATGCCAAGTATGATCATGCCAAAATCTAGAGACCTCAGCGGCAGGAAGATCAGTCCCGGGCGAACAATAGGTCCTAAGGGGGAGATCCCCGACCCACACGTCATCCCAGAAACTAATCCGCCCTTCGCCTAGGGACCACCTAATGAGACCATGAACCTGACCCCTAATGTCCGTGAGACGATGCCAGATAGGACTATCATGCACAGAGTAAGGAGAAATGAAAGCGCGACCAGCATGGAAACAATACTTGCGCATGGTGAACTGCGCCCAAAGTGAATCCTGCGCGAGAAATCTCCACCAGAGCTTGATGCTGAAAGCTTTGACGACCTCGCGGAAACGACGGATGCCGAGGCCTCCCTCTCTTGGAGGGCGCCTCGCTCTGATCAAGAGCACCCTTGTCACCATCCCTCTTCACATCTTCCAGGTCCTGAAGCCGTATCAGTACTGGATGAGAGAGTTGGAGCAGATCTCACAGCTGGTCTCACGGTTGGGGAGCAGAGGAAGATTCACTGGGTTAGCTGGAAGAAGAAGATTTGCCTGCCGTTGGATGAGGGAGGCCTCGGCATCCGTCGTTTCCGCGAGGTCGTCAAAGCTTTCAGCATCAAGCTCTGGTGGAGATTTCTCGCACAGGATTCACTTTGGGCGCAGTTCACCATGCGCAAGTATTGTTTCCATGCTGGTCGCGCTTTCATTTCTCCTTACTCTGTGCGTGATAGTCCTATCTGGCATCGTCTCACGGACATTAGGGGTCAGGTTCATGGTCTCATTAGGTGGTCCCTGGGGGAAGGGCGGATTAGTTTCTGGGACGACGTGTGGGTCAGGGATCGCCCCCTTAGGACCTATTGTCCGCCCGGGACTGATCTTCCTGCCGCTGAGGTCTCTAGATTTTGGCATGATCATACTTGGCATGTTGAACAACTGCATGATTATCTGGCTTTGTATGGTGTGCCTTTGCATTTGTTGGATCTTATCAGGGCTGTTCCGATTGAGGTGGGCAGGCGGGATGTGATGCGATGGAGCCTCACTAGCGATGGCGAGTTCTCGACGGCCTCAGCTTGGGAGCTCATCCGGACACGGTCCCCTAGACATTTCGGACTTCGCATGGTTTGGAATGCTGGGCTGACCCCTACCATCTCTGTCTTCATCTGGCGCCTCCTCCTCCACAGGCTCCCTGTTGAGTGTTATGTTCAGGCCCGTGGTATCTCTCTTGCATCCAAGTGTCTCTGTTGTGTCTCTTCTAGTTCAGTCGAGTCGTTTCAGCATTTGTTTGTGTCGAGTCCTCTGGTGAGATCGGTTTGGGATTACTTTGATGGCTGGTTCCCTTACATCAGCACACACATTCACACGTGCACTGACATTACACATAGATTAGGTTTGTGGTGGAGGTCCTCTCACAGGGCCACCGCCTTGCACATTAGTTTCATCATTCCCTGTTTGGTATACTGGTTTATCTGGACGGAGAGGAATAGCTGCAAGCATCGCGGTATTTCTTTTCGTTCTTCGCATGTTATTTGGCAGGTTGTTCGGCACCTGCGGATCTTGGTGGCGGCAGGCGTGCTCGTCCACACTCATTGGCGTGGTTGCTCTCCGGCTGTTGACTTCATGCCTTCGATTCCTCCTCGTCGGCGAGTTCTGAGGTCCCTGCAAGTGCTTTGGCATCCACCCGATGATCCTTGGGTGAAGCTGAACACTGACGGGGCCTTTAATAGCTCGACGGGACAGGCAGGCGGTGGGGGAGTGGTTCGTGGCTCAGACGGTTCTCTCTTGGGAGCCTTTTGTACGCCTCTCGCAGCTATGTCGGCCTTCGAGGCGGAGCTTTTAGCTCTTCTTCACGGGCTGACACTGGCTATGCAGTTCTCATCGCATGTTTGGGTCGAGATGGATACGGCAGCAGTGGTTGCGGTGTTCACTTCAGGACACGGAGGAGCAGCGGATGTGAGACATCACATGGCTCGCATTCGTACTTTGCTCGCACAGATACAGTTCATGTTCTCTCACATCTTTCGAGAGGGCAACCGACCAGCAGACTTTTTGGCAGGTAGTGGGGTCCAGACCCCTGCCATCACCTTCTTTGACGCGGATTCAACGCCTCGGTATTTGAAGTCGCTCGTCAGGATGGACCAGTTGGGCTATCCGAACTTCATATTCAGATATCGAGATGGATGAGTATTTTTTGTTGTTATGGATTTTGATTTGTATGTTTTGTATTTTCTTTGGGCTTGGCCACTCTTTGGTCATCACCCAAGTTATTATGTATATTATTAGTTCGTTTGCTAGATGGATAGTACCCGGCTTGTGGGGATATCCTAGTAGCTTAGATAGAGTTTTTTGATATGTATCTCTTTTGTGGACCAAGTCACTTTTGGGCTTGGTAAATGTACGACACTTTATCGTTTGTTTTGATATGGACAGGTTGGGGGTCCGCCTAACCCCCCGCCGTAATGGTGTTTGAAAAAAAAAAAAAAAAAACCCTAAATATATGAAGTTAATTTTTTTTTTAAAAAAAACCCTATACTTTAAACCCTAAACCCTAAGCCCTAAACCATCCAAGCCCCTTGATTCATGCCCTTGCATGCAAATCACACACACTAAAATCACACAATGCTCTCTAGCCCTTTGAAATTCCAAAATCCGATTTCGTCTCGTTTTTTCGTTTTTTGTTCTAGTTTTTTACGTTCATCTTCTTCGTTGGAGTCTTAGAATTTGTTCTACCGTTTTTGTTTTAGTCGTCGTCGTGTTTTTGGCCGTTTTCCGGCCACTTTTATTTTCGTCTCTTTCTCTCTCTTTTATTCCGTCGTCTTCTTCCCTCTTTTCCGGCGGGTCAGGCCGCCTTTTCGTCGTGTCGTGTCTTGTCGTGGTGTTGGTGAGGTGAAAGGAGTCGTTTCGCGGATTCAGATCTCGATTTCGTCGAGGTCGGAAAACCTTGAGCTCGGCCGGCAATGGCGGATCCGCCGGCTCGCCGCGTCCCCCCCTCTTGTCAGCGGCATGTCAACGAATCAGACTGTGAAATGGATGCTGACCTTATTCCTGGAAGAAATCAGACGCGATGTTTGAATCCCCAGCCGATTTCGGAAGTCGCCGACGAGTTTTTTTCGGAAGCTTCCGATCGCTCCATGACAGAGGAAGAGCTTGAAGAGGATGACTTGCTTGATGATGAAGAGGAATACCAAAAGGAGATGGAAGATCAACGCTTGTACGATGAAAAAAATGGTCATTTTGAGGAAGAACGACAGCCGCCGATCAGGACGACGGCGTCGGTGGAGGAGGTGGTCTCGTACATTGCAAACTCTCTCACTGCAACTCCTCTGTATCAGAACAGGCTTTTGGGTGAGAACCCATGCTTGGGTAAGGTGAAAAATCACGTGAATTCGGGTATGGGAGGCGTCGCTTCATCGTTTCATGGAGAAGGCAGCCATGTTCCAGACGTGATTGCTCAGCCGCTTTTTGAGAAGTGTATGGCTTCTGAGACAAGCATGCATGCTTGCATGGGAAGTGGGCAAAAATTAAATGCAAAGCTGACTTCCCCATCATTAGTAAATTCCGAGAATCATGGGCGCGTGAATTCTATTTTGGAGAAGGAGCAGCAGCTGCCTGATGGGTGCCTCGCCCCTTTTGAGAATCGATCCCAGGATCTCATGCCAGCTGCCTCTGTAGAAGAAAGCCTCCTTTTTGATCTGACGGAGTCTCGATCCCTCGTCGTTCAGCAGACGAATTTGGGCCCTGCAAGCGGGCCGCCTATTTTCTCAAATTCTCCCTTCTCGGCCCAGGTACCTCCCTTACTGGATCACTCTTTTTTTCCTTCCTCTCTTCCAATTAACCCACAGCCCAATCACTCCTCATTTTCCTCCCAGCCCACTTCCTTTCCTATTTACTCCCAGCCAAAAAAACTTCCTAATGCTAATCCCCCTCGGCCCAAAAACAAACAACCCAAATCCAATGAAGCAGCCCAATCTAAAAAAATCTACCCCCTCCTGCGTCGTCCAACTCAGTCTGCAACTGCCGCAGGTAACGATCTCGCCGCTGCTCTCTTCACCGGCCGACAACATCCCAGCCAACCCAAAAACACTTCACCTTCACCTCCCCAACCCACCCCTGGTTTTTCGAGCCCAAACATGTCAGATTTCCCTCCGATCAGGGCCGCCATACTGACTCTAGCAGCTCCGTCAGTCGCCGAGAGCAACCGGACAGCCACTCCAGCTGCTGCTCCTCTACCGGTGGTCCAGCACACACAGACGCTAGTTTTCGCAGCCACGAGTACTCCTACTCCTCCTCAAACTTGGGCTGATTTAATGGATGAACAAACTCACATGGAGAAAGGAATACATGGGGAAATTTCAAAGGGGCAGCCACCTCCATCGACTGAAATTAATGGAGACCAATCAAACATTTTTTTTGGGAGGTCTATGGGTGATGTACTAAAGAAGGGGCAGCCGGCAGAGGGTCCGATTCTTTTGGACCGAGAAAAGGCGGATAAAAGAGGCGAAGTCCGTATTGTCGAAGGTAAACCTTGTTTATTTTTTTCGGCTAATGAGACTTCTCTTCATGCAGGCCGTATTGGACCTGCCATCGTCGGCAAATTCTCACACTCCATCCCCCCTGCCCACCAAATTCAGAAAGCATTAGGTAATTTAAAACTTGTTGGTGCTATGTCTTGGAATTTCCTAAATGCGAAGCATATTTTCATTCAATTGTCGGATATGCGTGATTATGTTAAGTTGCTTAATGGACCGAATAACTCTCCTGTTTGGTATGTCGAGCACCATCCGATGCGTGTTTTTAAATGGACCCCTGACTTTGACCCTTTCTTTGAAATCCCCATTGTTGCTATTTGGTGTAACATACTTGCTCTGCATGTGCATCTATTTGAAGAGTCGTCCCTAATTGCTATTGGTGAGATGCTCGGTAAACCTGTGCAAGTAGATAGAGCCACAATCCCTAGATCTCGTGTTTCTTTTGCACGAATTTGTGTCGAGGTCGATTTGTCACGTCCCATCCCTGAGGAGATAGACGTCAACATTGCGGGACAACATGTCACATTGAAGGTGAAATGGGACAAGATCCCTCTTTATTGCTCCGAATGCAAGCACGTTGGTCACTCGGCGTCGACATGCTATGCATCTGGGAGGCGGCCGATGCCTCCCAAGAGGGACTACTCCCAAAAGCCGACCCCATAGAACAGACCTCCTCCCAACAGAGAGGGAGAATCGCATCAGGCAGGCCCTAGTAGACAGCCTCAGGGCCCGAGGTACCAGCCTTCAGAGAGGCCACCCCCGGAGGTTGGACAGCCACGGCGTCAGGAGAGGCGCAACCAGGGCGTGGTGATCAGAGACCCGGCCCCTGGCCCCATCTCACACCATGGGCCGTCTTCAGCAGTCGCAGAGGGTTCACAGGCTGCAGGGGACGACGGCTTCTTCACACCTAAGAAGAAGAATAAGGGCAAGAAGAAACAGGCGAACACCACCTTGGCGAGGACAGTGTCAGAGGGAGAGGGACAGCAGGGCATAGAGGCGGATGAGTCCTCGTCAGGGAATGAGCGGGGCTCTAGATCCCGATCGCCTTCTATTACACGTGGATTCGGTTATGGGCCTCTTGCGATGGTTTTGCATGGTGATAACATGTTCGGGGCTTTGAAGGATTTTCCCTCGGATGAGGCCGAGGTTGAGGTGGACAGCGATGACCACCATGATCATATGATTTGTGAGGTTCCGAACATGAGGCTTGAACCCAACGAGCCGGTGCTACAGTACATTGGACCCACTTCTCCTCCCGCAGAGGGTTCATCGAAGAAGGCGAGGCTTTCGGCCTCGGGAGCCTACTGAGTTTCCCATGTCTTCTCACTTCATGATCTGGAATGCCCAGGGGATAGCGAACAATGCTACCCAGGGCACTTTCAAAAATATGATCGATATGTATAGTGTTTTGTTTGCCGCGGTGCTTGAGCCCCAGACGGATCCCCGGCCTTCTTTCTTTAGTAGGCGATTTGGGTTGCAGTTTAGGTGTTCGAACACAAACGGTAAGATTTGGATCTTCTCTCACAGGGACTGGCAGGTCGAGGTCATTGACGACTCTGAGCAGGTCCTTCAAGTCCGAGTTTTTGCTGCGATTTTCTCTTTTTCAATCTATCTCTCCGTAGTGTACGCTAAGTGCTCGAGGGAGGGAAGATAGGATATGTGGAATAAGCTCAGGGACATCTCTCTAGCCACTGACGGGGCCCCCTGGCTTGTTAGTGGTGACTTCAACATCTTCTTGTTGGAGGAAGAGAGACAGGGCAGCTCGACAGACAGGCACGGAGAAATGATGGACTTCGCCGACGCCGTAGCAGACTGCCAGCTACTGGACCCAGGCTTTGATGGTCCACCGTTCACATGGACGAGGAGTGGGCTCTGGGAGAGATTGGACAGAGTTCTTCTTGGGGAGCACTGGACGACCGCCTTTGCGGCTACTAGGGTGACTCATTTGCCTAGGATCTCCTCAGATCATGCCCCTTTGCTAGTGCGGTGCCAGCTGATGGCTCAGATTCCGAGGCCTTCGTTTAGGTTTCAGAACATGTGGGTTCGGCATCACACTTTCAGGGATGAGATTGCCAGAGTGTGGACGGCGGAGACGGGCTTCTTCGGCATGCTTAATCTTCAGTTCAAACTCAGCAGAGTTAAGGGTTTTCTCAAGGGATGGAACAGGAAGGTCTTTGGGAACATCTTTGAAAAGCTGAGGGAGGCAGAGGAGGCGGTTGCCGCTGCGCAGGCGGCTTACGACGGGGACCCGATAGGAGCCCACAGGAGTGAGCTTAGCCATTGCACCGCCCTCTACGTACTCCGCACTAGGATGGAGGAGGATTTCTGGAAGCAGAAGGCTGCCATTCGGTGGGCGGCAGAAGGCGAAAGGAACTCCAAATTCTTCCACGGGTGGGTGCGACAGAAGCGGGTGAAGTCCCGGATTCACGCCATTCAGGCAGGAGGACAGACTCTCACGTCGGAGGAGGACATCAGACAGTCGGCGGTTGACTACTTCCAGCGGCTTCTCACGTCAGACGTTGAGCACTTGGAGCAGCCAGACCTTGATCTCTTGCGCGGTCTCCCAGACTCCGTAGACCGCGAAGGCCTCTGTGCAGTTCCCGACTCTGATGAGGTGAGGGCGGCGGTCTTTGGCATCAGTGGGGACAGCGCCTCGGGACCAGATGGCTTCTCGTCTCTTTTCTTCCAGCACTGTTGGGACATCGTAGGAGCAGAGGTGGTGGCAGCAGTGGCAGACTTCTTCTTAGGAGCTCCCATGCCCCGCAGCTTCACGGCCACGACCATCATTCTCTTGCCGAAGAAGGCAAGCCCGGCGACCTGGGCAGAGTACAGGCCGATCAGCTTTGCAACGTGACCAACAAGATCATCTCCAAGATCTTGACATCGCGTTTGGCGCCGCTGCTTCCTCAGGTTGTGGCGCCGAACCAGAGCGGTTTTGTAAAGGGTCGCTTGCTCAGTGATAATGTGCTCTTGGCTCAGGAATTGATTCACGATATCGGCAGGTCACTCATTCAGAAGGCAAAGTCGCCTAATATGGCCCTCAAGCTAGATATGGCTAAGGCCTATGATCGAGTGCAGTGGTCTTTCCTCCTTCTGGTGCTTGAGAGGATGGGATTCCCGCCGGGGTGGGTGAGTATGGTCGATCGTTGCATCTCCTCTTGCTGGTTCTCAGTGCTCGTGAACGGGGTTCCGGCAGGTTTCTTTCAGTCTACGAGGGGACTTCGCCAGGGAGATCCGTTATCGCCGTCGCTGTTCGTGCTTGCTGCGGATTATCTTTCGAGGAGCTTGAACAGGCTGGTTGACGCACATCCCGATATGGAGTATAGATGTGCAAGGCGCGCACCGGCCATATCCCATTTGTCTTATGCCGATGACGTTATCATTTTTGTCAGGGCGCACAGACAGTCCGTGGAGAGGCTGGTTCATTGTCTCGAGCACTATTCTGCCGTGTCGGGTCAGATGGTGAACATGGGAAAGAGTCATTTCTACCTCTTTGAGAAGTTCGACGCTTGGGCGGCTGAGGTGGCAGAGGCGAGTGGATTCCAGCAGGGATTCCTCCCTTTCACTTACCTTGGTGTCCCTATCTATAAGGGGGGGCTGAAGGCCGGCTACCTTTTAGATATCCGACAGAAGATGGTAGACCGGATTCACAGCTGGTCTCACAGACATCTTTCTCTTGGAGGGCGCCTCGCTCTGATCAAGAGCACCCTTGTCACCATCCCTCTTCACATCTTCCAGGTCCTGAAGCCGTATCAGTACTGGATGAGAGAGTTGGAGCAGATCTTGGCCCGGTTCTTTTGGGGTACGGTTGGGGAGCAGAGGAAGATTCACTGGGTTAGCTGGAAGAAGAAGATTTGCCTGCCGTTGGATGAGGGAGGCCTCGGCATCCGTCGTTTCCGCGAGGTCGTCAAAGCTTTCAGCATCAAGCTCTGGTGGAGATTTCTCGCGTAGGATTCACTTTGGGCGCAGTTCACCATGCGCAAGTATTGTTTCCATGCTGGTCGCGCTTTCATTTCTCCTTACTCGGTGCATGATAGTCCTATCTGGCATCGTCTCACGGACATTAGGGGTCAGGTTCATGGTCTCATTAGGTGGTCCCTAGGCGAAGGGCGGATTAGTTTCTGGGATGACGTGTGGGTCGGGGATCTCCCCCTTAGGACCTATTGTTCGCCCGGGACTGATCTTCCTGCCGCTGAGGTCTCTAGATTTTGGCATGATCATACTTGGCATGTTGAAAAACTGCATGATTATCTGGCTTTGTATGGTGTGCCTTTGCATGTGTTGGATCTTATCAGGGCTGTTCCCGATTGAGGTGGGCAGGCGGGATGTGATGCGATGGAGCCTCACTAGGCGATGGCGAGTTCTCGACGGCCTCAGCTTGGGAGCTCATCCGGACACGGTCCCCTAGACATTTCGGACTTCGCATGGTTTGGAATGCTGGGCTGACCCCTACCATCTCTGTCTTCATCTGGCGCCTCCTCCTCCACAGGCTCCCTGTTGAGTGTTATGTTCAGGCCCGTGGTATCTCTCTTGCATCCAAGTGTCTCTATTGTGTCTCTTCTATTTCAGTCGAGTCGTTTCAACATTTGTTTGTGTCGAGTCCTCTGGCGAGATCGGTTTGGGATTACTTTGATGGCTGGTTCCCTTACATCAGCACACACATTCACACGTGCACTGACATTGCACATAGATTAGGTTTTTGGTGGAGGTCCTCTCACAGGGCCACCGCCTTGCACATCAGCTTCATCATTCCATGTTTGGTCTACTGGTTTATCTGGACGGAGAGGAATAGCTGCAAGCATCGCGGCATTTCTTTTCATTCTTCGCATGTTATTTGGCAGGTTGTTCGGCACCTGCGGATCTTGGTGGCGGCAGGCGTTCTCGTCCCCACTCATTGGCGTGGTTGCTCTCCGGCTGTTGACTTCATGCCTTCGATTCCTCCTCGCCGGCGAGTTCTGAGGTCCCTGCAAGTGCTTTGGCATCCACCCGACGATCCTTGGGTGAAGCTGAACACCGACGAGGCCTTTACTAGCTCGACGGGACAGGCAGGCGGTGGGGGAGTGGTTCGTGGCTCAGACGGTTCTCTCTTGGGGGCCTTTTGTACGCCTCTCGTAGCTGGGTCGGCCTTCGAGGCGGAGCTTTTAGCTCTTCTTCACGGGCTGCCACTGGCTATGCAGTTCTCCTCGCATGTCTGGGTCGAGATGGATGCGGCAGCAGTGGTCGCGGTGTTCACTTCAGGACGCGGAGGAGCAGCGAATGTGAGATTGCTTTGTACTTTGCTCGCATGGCTCGCATTCGTACTTTGCTCGCACAGATACAGTTCATGTTCTCTCACATCTATCGAGAGGGCAACCGGCCAGCTGACTTTCTGGCAGGTAGGGGAGTCCAGACCCCTGCCATTACCTTCTTTGATGCGGATTCAGCGCCTCGGTATTTGAAGTCGCTCGTCAGGATGGACCAATTGGGCTATCCAAACTTCAGATTCAGACATCGAGATGGATGACTACTTCACTTGGTTCGTGGTTTTGATTTATGGTTTTTTGATTTCCTTTGGATTTGGCCCGCTTTTGGCCATCCTCCTTGTTCTTTTTTTGATGTATTGCTTTGTTATGTTTATTTTCTCTTTAGTTAGATGGTTAGTACCCGGTCTGTGGGGATACCATAGTAGCTTTGATAGCTCTTGTGTTTTGTATCTCTCGTGCGGACCGAGTCACTTTTGGGCTCGTCTGATGTATGTTCTTTTGGTGATTTTTGATATATACAGGTTGGGGGTCCGCCTTAACCCCCCGCCGTGATGGTGTTTGAGGAAAAAAAAAAAAAAAAAAAAACCATCCAAGCCCCTTGATCCAAGCCCCTTGGCCTAGCGGTAAAGGGTGCTGGATACCGCGTCCATTCTGGAGGTCTCGAGTTCGAACCCTGGGTGGCGTAATTTGTCTTTCCTCCTTGTTATAGGAGTTGATTTGTAATTTCCTCCTTCATATATATGATATAAATATATGAAGTTAATTTAAAAAAAAAAAAAAAAAAACCATCCAAGCCCCTTGGCCTAGGGGTAAAGGGCGCTGGATACCGCGTCCATCCTAGAGGTCTCGAGTTCAAACCCTGGGAGGCGCAATTTGTATTTCCTCCTTGTTATAGGAGTTGATTTGTAATTTCCTCCTTCATATATATGATATAAATATATGAAGTTAATTTATAAAAAAAAAAAAAAAACCCTAAACCCTAAACCCTTAAATCCAAGCCCCTTGGCCTAGCGGTAAAGGGCGCTGGATATTGCGTCCATCCTGGAGGTTTCGAGTTCGAACCTCCTCCTCCAGAGGGTCCCTGTTGAGTGCTATGTTCAGACCCGCGGTATCTCTCTCGCATCCAAGTGTCTGTGTTGTGTCTCTTCTTTTTCAGTCGAGTCTTTTCAGCATTTGTTTGTGTCGAGTCCATTGGCGAGATCTGTTTGGGACTACTTCGATGGCTGGTTCCCCTATATTAGCACACACATTCACACGTGCATTGATATTGCACGTAGATTAGGTTTTTGGTGGAGGTCCTCTCACAGGGCTCCCACCTTGCACATCAGTTTTATCATTCCTTGCTTGGTATATTGGTTCATTTGGACGGAGAGGAATAGCTGCAAGCACCGCGGCATTTCTTTTCGTTCTTCACATGTTATTTGGCAGGTTGTTCAGCATTTGCGGATCTTGGTGGCAGCGGGTGAGCTAGTCCCCCTTCATTGGCGCGGTTGCACCCCTGCCGTTGACTTCATGCCTTTGGCTCCTCCTCGCCGGCGAGTTCTGAGGTCCCTGCAAGTGCTTTGGCATCCACCCGACGATCCTTGGTGAAGCTGAACACCGACGGGGCCTTTACTAGCTCGACGGGACAGGCAGGTGTTGGGGGAGTGGTTCGGGGCTCAGACGGTTCTCTCTTGGGGCCTTTTGTACGCCTCTCACAACTGGGTCGGCCTTCGAGGCGGAGCTTTTAGCTCTTCTTCACGGGCTCACACTGGCTATGCAGTTCTCCTCGCATGTCTGGGTCGAGATGGATGCGGCAGCAGTGGTCACGGTGTTCACTTCAGGACGCGGAGGAGCAGCGGATGTGAGACATCACATGGCTCGCATTCGCACTTTGCTCGCTCAGATACAGTTTATGTTCTCTCACATCTATCGAGAGGGCAACCGGCCAGCAGACTTTTTTGCATGTAGGGGGGTCCAGACCCCTGCCATCACCTTCTTTGATGCGGATTCAGCGCCTCGGTATTTGAAGTCGCTCGTCAGGATGGACCAGTTGGGCTATCCAAACTTCAGATTCAGATATCGAGATGGATGACTACTTCACTTGGTTCGTGGTTTTGATTTATGGTTTTTTGATTTCCTTTGGATTTGGCCCGCTTTTGGCCATCATCCTTGTCCTTTTTATGGTGTATAGCTTTGTTATGTTTATTCTCTCTTTAGTTAGATGGTTAGTACCCGGTCTGTGGGGATACCATAGTAGCTTTGCTAGCTCTTGTGTTTTGTATCTCTCGTGCGGACCGAGTCACTTTTGGGCTCGTCTGATGTATGTTCTTTTGGTGATTTTTGATATATACAGGTTGGGGGTCCGCCTTAACCCCCCGCCGTGATGGTGCTTGAGGAAAAAAAAAAAAAAAGCCCCTTGGCCTAGCGGTAAAGGGCGTTGGATACCGCGTCCATCCTGGAGGTCTCGAGTTCGAACCCTGGGAGGCGCAATTTGTATTTCCTCCTTGTTATAGGAGTTGATTTGTAATTTCCTCCTTCATATATATGATATAAATATATAAAGTTAATTGGAAAAAAAAATAAAAAAAAAAACCCTTTATGGTAAATGCTTAGGCAATATTTGGCGGCCATGCCACCTTAGTGGTCTCTGGACTATCCGTCGGTATTGTGACCAGGAAATTGTTGGAATCCGAATTTGTATGACCTCTCTAAAGGCGTACTTATTTTGGTTTTTACGGTTGTGAGATACATAAATTGTTTTATGGTTGTTTGCGATTATGTGTTAAGCATAGTATGTGATAAATAGTTTTATTTCTTCTCAGCCAAATTCTTAATAATGTCTGCGAACCTTAAAGAAATCAAACTCGAAGGCCAAAATTATGTAGACTGGAAATATTAAATGGATAAGATTCTCATTGCTGAAAACTTAAAGTTTGTACTCACTAATTCATGTCCTCCATTTCCTCGACAAAATTCTACAAAGAAAGTTTGAGAATGCATTTTATGCATGTACTCGATAAGTTCTTTGAGGAAGAAGGTCAAACTACTTTCTTTTAAGTAGTGAGACAAGTCTTGGTTTATACCGATGATAAAGGAATATCCAATGAGGACGTTGTCCAGATTCTATTGGAACATCCAAAAGAGATAGAAAGTTTTCATGAATCTTCTGATTCAGTTACTCAAATAGTTTCTACACTCAGTTCATCGCCAAATGTAATAGGAAGTGATTATATGAAGGTTGTTACTGAAAAGTTGGAAACCTTTGGCATTATATTCACTTTATTACTATTGGAGGAAGATAACATGATACTTGACGAATTCATTAAGGTTGTATCTTTCTTATGTCTTAGTTCAATCGAACAGAAGACTAGCAATGGAAAGAGGGAAGAGCTGAATTGTCATCAATGCCTGCTGAAAGCAAGAAAGGCAAGAAAAATTTGGTGAAAAAGGCAAAGAGAAGATGCATTTTAAGTCGGATTGACCTCTTATATAGAAGGACAATGGCTTAGAAAACAATGCAACTTCTAAAGAAGAGATCTACATCTAGTTGGGCAGTTGTTGCACTTGGAGCTATTTATTTATGCTCACTTTATTGTTTTGTTTTGATGTATAAGACTTTGTTTTATTGGTACAGTTTAGTTTGGAAAGAATTCAGTTTCAGTTTCTAAACTAGTTAATGATTAAATGATGTTCGATGTCATTTGATAATGCGTGCATTATTGAGAAATGTTCATCGAATATCTATCATAGTGCCATAGAAAAACAAATTATACATCATAGTATCTAAACAATATAATTGCAAAAAGATTGAGTTTAACACCACAGTTCAACTTCTTAAATAATGAATGATAAAGTTTTTATGGTACTTAATCATAAGGCCAAGAAAGTACTTAGTAATTGTTCAAACTGATTTTGTCTAACTCAAGTGACTATCGAGATTTTAACAGCTTACTTGTTAAATAGCTTGAAAGTCAGGTAAGTCTGGTTGATGCACAACAAGTTAGAATCTTTTGGTGGTTCAGGGGATTCAGAATAGTTATATAGGTACGAAATAGAAAGACTAGCAAGTCTTAATGGTTTATACCATAGGAGACGAGCAATGAGTTAAGATCAGTAGTGGGAGTTAAATCCTAGTTTACTACTCCAAGCATTCTTCTAAAGAATGGGATAGTCATATAAGAAGATATCGAAGTCTCTCGAAGACAAGTTCGATAAGTGAACAGTTTTACTCAATAACACCTTATCATTGATGGGATATACGTTGGAAACAATGAGTTATACCTTAAAGAAACTACTATAACATCAGTACCTTCTACAACACGCGAGTTGTGGACTAGAGGCAAGTCTAGTCCAGCACATCACAAGGTGTGGAGTTATTCCAACACATGTTTTGGAAAAGGTATCCAAGTAATTGGAGTTGTGTACTGAGGTATGTTTTAAGGTTGTCCCAAATGATAGAAAAGGTACAGGTTCTATAATCTTCACGAATACTAGATTCTTTGATGAAGATGGGGTCGGGCCCACAATCGTGCTCGTTGGCAAGAGCACGGTTGTGGTTGCTCTAACCCAACGGGTTCATGTTGGATTCGTGTGGATTATCGTGTATCCAAAAAAAAAGTTAACACTCTATTAATGATAGTAAGTTACTATACAATATAGCTTGACACGGCATGATAACGACTAAAACATGATATTACACGATTAAATGGGACTCTTGTGCTCGTTCTTGCGGAAGAGCACGGCTGTGGTTGTTGTGCTCTTGCCTAAGAGCAGGCAGAAAAAGTGGGGCCGGGCCCACAATCGTGCTCATTGGCAAGAGCACGGTTGTGGTTGCTCTAACCCAACGGGTTCATGTCGGATTCGTGTGGATTATCGTGTATCCAAAAAAAAAGTTAACACTCTATTAATGATAGTAAGTTACTATACAATATAACTTGACACGACACGATAACGACTAAACATGATATTACACGATTAAATGAGATGTTACAAAATTAGAAAAATTATTTTCTTAAATCAAAATAATAAAATTAATGTATAATATTGAAGTACAATAATATTATATCTATACAAAATTAAATAATTAAAATAATTATTTTTTAAATAAAATTAAAGTATAATATTTTTTTAATTTATAAAAAATTAATTACTAGTACTATTTTTAAAATTAACAAAACTAAATATAATATTTTTTTAGTTACTTAAAATCAAACTATAATATTTTTTAATTAATAAAAATAACAAAATTAAAGTGTAATAATTTTTTGTTCTCTTTCTATCTTACATTACCAATAATATAATTAATAAATAAATACCAATAGTATAATTATTTAAATTATAAATTATATAATAATTATTACTTTTATTATTATTTAATATTAAATTAATAACTAATCAATATAGTCTTCGTAAAAATTTAAAATTGTTAATTATATTCATAATGGTAAAAATTTGAATATTTTTAGTTAGGTGTTTCAACCCTAAAATGAGTATGAAATAATTTAATATAAATAATTCAATTGATTTAATTACTTTAAATAATTAATTTGATTAGGTATTTTTTTTCTTGATTTATATTATGAATGCAATTAGATGTATGTATAAAACACTAAAAAGAAAGAAGAAAAAGAAGAGAAAAGTAAAAAGAGGAAACATAAACTAAGGAAAAAAAGTAAGAAGAAAGGAAGGTAAAATACTAAAAAGAAAGAAGAAAATGAAGAAACTAAAGAAGGAAAAAAGAAATAAGAAAGGAAGAAAAAAATCACATGTTTGGTACTATTTAATTAAAATTTCCAAAAATATCATCCATAACTAAAAAATCACATGTTTGGTAGCCAGAGTTATTTTTGTTATATGGTACCAAAAACGAAATAAAATAAAGATCACGTACCATTTATGTGCGAAAGTGAAAGATCAAGTACCATTTATGTAGTTCACTCTAAAAGAAAATTAAAAAAAGGATTATTATTAATGGATATAGACCATTTTTTATGGAAGGACAAAAAAATATGGCGATACTTGTATAGGATGAAGGGTGAATATAGTATCAACAAATATTTCCGCCAGATAATTAGTAGTATTCCGATTTTTCCGTAAAGGAAAAGGCATGGGTGACAAAATTTCTTGTTAATTAACTCCATTACAGTCACTAATTTGGATAGTATATCAACAAATATTTTCGTCTGATAATTAATAGTTGCCGATTTTGCCGTATAGGATAGGGCATGTGAGTTACAAAATTCCTTATTAATTAACTACATTACATTCACTAATTTAGTTAGTATCAACAAATATTTTCGTCTAATAATTAATAGTTGTCGATTTTGCCGTATTGGACAAGGCATGTGAGTGACAAAATTCCTTGTTAATTAACTACATTATATTCACTAATTTGGTCCACAGCCTCCACTCAATGGTAATTTATTTCACAAAACAGCATTGTACCAACCCAAGTGTCTTTTTTTGATGAAGTGAAATCAATATATCTTGATGTATAAATTTTGGGCGAAATTCTTGAAGTAATCGTATTTAGAAAATCATATCCCTAAATATGACATTTTTTACTTCTACAGAAAGAGTTACGTATTCTCAAAATGTGTAAGTAATCGTATTTAAAAAATCATGTCCCTAAATGTGACAATTTTTTTTAAAATTCTACCAAAGGAGTCAACGCATTTCCAAAATGTGTAAGAGCATTTACATTAGTGGATAATACACCTCCAATTTCTCCCGCCACGTTAGTATTTTATTATTTAGTCTACCCCCAAAGGGAAATTGAAATAGTTATAAAATTAAAAAATCATGCAAGCATTCTTGATTACATATACGATAAAGGACCAATCAATATTTTAGCCTTGAGTGTATTAATTTTTACTAATTTGGTCCACAACCTCCTCTACTCAATAATACTCCCAGTATTTTGTTATTTTTTTAATTTGTCTACTTGAGAAAAAAGAAGTCCTATATTCCACGTTTATTTCTTATGATAAATTGAAATAAATATCGTAAATTTGCTATATATATATATATATATATATACCATATGATCATTAATTAATTCCAGGTCCCATATTGTATATTTTGATTTTAGTATACTAGCATTATATTAAAATATAAAAATATTAGTAGTAGTTGAATTGGGTTATAAAAGGAGGCATATTAGCATACAAGGTTGCAAGGGAGAAGAAAAAGCAGTGGAAAATGGATTGCGTTTTGATTGGTGTTGTGAGGGGTGTAATGTTGTTGGGTTTAAGGTGGTTTGTATACCTCCAGGGTCCACGGAAACGGCTTCCTCCGGGACCCAGACCCCTCCCGATCATCGGAAACATTCACCAACTAGGTAAAAATCAGACCGAAACACTGAGACAGCTGGCGAAAACGTACGGCCCTCTGATGTCAATCCGCATAGGCAGCGTGTACACGGTGGTGGTGTCCACACCGGAGATGGCCATGGAGCTCCTCCAACGCCACGGCCAGGTCTTCTCCGGTCGGACCGTCCCCCATGCGATTGATGTAGGCGGGTTCAACAAGTTCAGTATTTTCTTCGTTCCGGCAGGGAAGGAGTGGCGCGACAAGCGCAAGATGTGCAAGGAGATTCTGTTCTCGGAGCGGTGCCTCGAAGAAAGTGAGGCCCTCCGCTAGGAGATGCTGCAGAAGCTGGTGGATCACGTCGGGGGCCACTGCGACCGAAGGGATGTGGTCAACCTCCACAATGTGGTATTCATGGCCAACCTCAACCTCTTGCTCACCACCATCTTCTCCATCACCTCCCAATATCACCGACTACTTCCCCATTCTAAAAGTCTTGGATCCGCAGGGGATGAAGCGCAAGGCTGAGTTAAGCTTGGGTAAACTCTTGGCCAAATTCCGTGATTTTCTTAACCACAGGTTGGACCACAGAAGGAACAACCCCAACAACAAGAAGCAGGATCTGCTCGAGGCAATCATCGATATCACCCAAGCAAACGACTACAACATTACCACACAAGATATCCCTTATTTACTTCTCGTAAGTTCTATTTTCATTGATTTGGTCTACCTTTTTTCTAAAAAAATCTATAAATATACTAGGAATTAATCGTGGGAGGAATAGACTCCAACTCGAACATGGTCGAGTGGATCATGACTGAGCTACTATTCAACCCGGACAAACTCGAGAGGCTAAAACGAGAGATAAAGAGCGCAGTGGGAGAGAATGGGAAAATCCAGGAGGCGGACATCGCGTCCCTCCCGTATCTGCAGGCAGTGATAAAAGAAACCTTTCGTTATCACCCGCCAGGGCCTCTTGCGGTTACCCGGATGTCAGAAGCCGATCAAGAGGTGAATGGTTATATGATTCCAAAAGGGACGCAGATAGTCGTCAATACGTGGTCAATGGCAAAAGATCCGAGCATCTGGACTGATCCGGAATCTTTTGAGCCAGAACGATTCCTTGACAACAAACTGGACTTCAAAGGCCAGCATTTCCAGCTCATACCCTTCGGGGCGGGCCGGAGAATATGCCCCGGAATACCCTTGGCAACTCGTATTCTGCAGATGACCACCGCTGTTTTGGTTCATAATTTTGACTGGAAACTTCAGAAAGACAAGGATCACCCGGACCATAAAGAAGCCATGTTTCGGATAAATTTGAGCAAAGCAACTCCACTTAGAGCTTTTCCGTTTAAAATTTAAGATTTTCTCATCTTTATAAATGGACAATAATAGCCCATGCTTCCAATAATGTAACCCATGTTGTGTATTATGTATATTGAAAATTATCAATCATATTACTATTTGGTACTTCATCCATCCCAATTAGCTGAAATATATCTTTTGGACATGGAGATAAGCTAAAACAGGAGAAAGAATAAAGAAATAATATAAGAGAGAGGATAAAATAAGAGTAATTAGATATTTTGTTTTTTGTCAAAAAAGAAATACTACTCAACTAAATTGAGACATTTCGAAAAATATTGTACATTTTCCCAAGAATTATGCACCTATCTTAATTTTATATCTCACTTACAGAGATTAATGTCATTCTTTCGCATGAATGAAATCGGAGCTTTAATTACTTTGTTAACAGTTTAAATAAATAAAATTAATTACTTTAGAATAATTAAATTACTTGGAATAAATTAGATCCGAGTTTAAACAATTTACTAAAAGAAATAAAAAAACATAAATTGAGTCCCAAGTCCAAAACTTAAATAATATCACGCCCACTAACTCAATAAATAAGGCCTAATTATTAATTTATTTCCAGCCCAACTCAGTTTTAACGAAACAGAGCCAAAACTTAAACCTTGGCCCAATTGTATTATGTCCCTATAATGTGTATTATGCATGAAATAATGTAGCTCGGGTAATTTAAATCATATCTATCCAATCCATCTATCTAATGGCTATAATTTGTTTTATGTTTAAGACTAAAAGGTGTTAGGACCTTAATACACCCATATATATACTATTTACATTTACGCTACTTCATTTGGCGGAATTGAATATTATTAAGAGTAAAGGCCAAAATTGGTCCTGAACATATAGTCATTTTACGTTTTTGGTCCTAAACATTATCATTTGGATTTTTTGGTCCTGCAAATATGGAAATTTGATCATTTTGGTCCTCTGTCAACATTTCCGTTAAAAACTAATGGTCAACGGCCAATTTTGACCAAATTAAACTTTTAATTCTGATTTTTTACTCCCTAATTAATTCCCTAATTATTTTTACATTTCAATTTCATCTTCTTTCCTTCCACTTATCATCATCCAAAAAACAAAAAAATCAAAAAGAGAAATTTAAAGGAAAGATCCAAATTTGGAACTAAAAAGAGTGAAATACGAGAAGGAAAACTTAGATCCAACAATTAAGTGATATCACCCATCTAGAGAAGAAAGAGTGAACTACTGAGATTGCACAGCAAAAAAATCCATGGTCATCTCCCTCATCCTCACTCTCTCTCTCTCTCTAATAATCTAACCTCATTCAGTCATGTTAAAGGGGTAAATCTGAAACACACCCTCTCATTTCATCATCAAACAATAGAAAGGCGGAGAGAGAAGAGAAATCCACTATGGGCAGTAACCAAGCATAGTTGAAGTTTGACTAAGGTAAGGTAAATCAACGGCTGGCATCAATGAAAGAAGGAATCTTGACCGTAAAAGGGCAATGTGTCTCTTTTTCTCTAGTTTCGATGTGGGCAATCCAGCTCTGCGAACTCCGCCCCCTTCCTCGACACCCTCCTCTCCGACTACGTCGTCCTCATCTGCAAATTCCGCGACGTCCACGTCTCCACGGATCGGGCCTCCATCGGCCTCATCGTCGACGGTGTCCGGGTCGCCCACCCCGATCTCTTGGTCGGATCTAGAATGGCGGTTCACGAAATTGACGGAATTCATATAACTAGGGTTTGAGGGGAAGAGGAAGGAAGAAGATGAAAGATGAGAGGAAGGAAGAAGATGAAATTGAAGTGTAAAAATAATTAGGGAGTAAAAAATCAGAATTAAAACTTTAATTTGGTCAAAATCGGCCGTTGACCGTTAGTTTTTAACGGAAATGTTGATGGAGGACCAAAATGATCAAATTCCCATATGTGCAGGACCAAAAAATCCAAAAGATAATGTTTAGGACCAAAAACGTAAAATGGCTATATGTTCATGACCAATTTTGGCCTTTACTCTATTATTAATAATAAAGTAATATCTCTACGTTATATTCTGTTTGGACATAAATAGCCGTATTAATATATTATCATTTCTCTTGCAATTCTTATTTAAAAAAGATTAAAATACTTAATAGTAATAAAATTTCCAAAACTTATCTTTTATATATTGATAGATTATAAATCGTTGGAGTGGTTTGATTGCTTTATAATTCTCTGAAAGATTAATACCCTAATTAAATTATACCTAATTAAATTATACTAGTAATATATTAATATGGGTTATGAAATTTCATATTTATACTAGTCCATTTATGTGCACTAGTCCAATTCTAGTCTTAATTCATTTCTTCTTCAGTACTATACTGTTGGTGTGAGCAGAAAACTTAAATATTTTACGGTTGATTCAATCCCACATTTAAAAAAATTTCCTATTGCGTTCTATTACATTAGTTTCACTACTTTAATATTACTAATTATTTAATTATAAAAGGAAAATTCTAAACTATACTGTAATTCGACTAATGAACACCAAAAAGAACTAGTATTTTATAATTAGATTAAATTACCCTAGCGATTGAAAATTGAAGAAAAAAAGAGAACATAACATGATATATGCAGTATTAGTACATGACAATATTAATTATGAACAAATCAAATTGTATAGGATAAAACCGAATTAAAAGTGATGAAAGTTGATAACAAAAGTCTTCAACGGCATATATTTGGTTCATAATGAATGAATCATACTAATATTTTATAATTATAATTATATACGTATTATATATTATATTAAAAATTGAATAAAATTTATAAGAGAAAAGGCCAAAACTGATCCTGAACATATACCCATTTTACGATTTTGGTCCTATGCTTTATCTTTCGAATTTTCTCATCCTGAACATTTCAACTCGGATCACAATTGGTTCTACACTAACAGTTCCGTCAATTTTTAAACGGTTTTGACCCAATTTTGACGGTTTTAATTGTCCCATTCGGGTTAAAACCGTTTAAAAATCAGTCAAAATCGGGTTAACAAGATTGTTTTCAGGAGAGGTTGAGGTTGGCCATGAATCAAAATCCTGAAAACAAGATTTTGACTGATTTTTAAACGGTTTTAACCCGAATGGGACAATTAAAACCGTCAAAATTGGGTCAAAACCGTTTAAAAATTGACGGAACTGTTAGTGTAGAACCAATTGTGATCCGAGTTGAAATGTTCAGGATGAGAAAATTCAAAAGATAAAGCATATGACCAAAATCGTAAAATGGGTATATGTTCAGGATCAGTTTTGGCCTTTTCTCTTATAAATTTTATTCAATTTTTAATATAATATATAATACGTATATAAATATAATTATAAAATATTAGTATGATTCATTCATTATGAACCAAATATATGCCGTTGAAGACTTTTGTTATCAACTTTCATCACTTTTAATCCGGTTTTATCGTATACAATTTGATTTGTTCATAATTAATATTGTCATGTACTAATACTGCATATATCATGTTATGTTCTCTTTTTTTCTTCAATTTTCAATCGCTAGGGTAATTTAATCTAATTATAAAATACTAGTTCTTTTTGGTGTTCATTAGTCCAATTACAGTATAGTTTAGAATTTTCCTTTTATAATTATATAATTAGTAATATTAAAGTAGTGAAACTAATGTAATGGAACGCAATAGGAAATTTTTTTAAATGTGGGATTGAATCAACCGTAAAATATTTAAGTTTTCTGCTCACACCAACAGTATACTACTAAAGAAGAAATGAATTAAGACTAGAATTGGACTAGTGCACATAAATGGACTAGTATAAATATGAAATTTCATAACCCATATTAATATATTACTAGTATAATTTAATTAGGGTATTAATCATTCAGAGAATTATAAAGCAATCAAACCACTCCAACGCTTTATAATCTATCAATATATAAAAGATAAGTTTTGGAAATTTTATTACTATTAAGTATTTTAATCTTTTTTAAAATAAGAATTGCAAGAGAAATGATAATATATTAATACGGCTATTCATGTCCAAGCAGAATATAACGTAAAGATATTACTTTATTATTAATAATAGAGTAAAGGCCAAAATTGGTCATGAACATATAGCCATTTTACGTTTTTGGTCCTAAACATTATCTTTTGGATTTTTTGGTCCTGCACATATGGGAATTTGATCATTTTGGTCCTCCGTCAACATTTCCGTTAAAAGCTAACGGTCAACGGCCGATTTTGACCAAATTAAAGTTTTAATTCTGATTTTTTACTCCCTAATTATTTTTACACTTCAATTTCATCTTCTTCCTTCCTCTCATCTTTCATCTTCTTCCTTCCTCTTCCCCTCAAACCCTAGTTATATGAATTCCATCAATTTCGTGAACCGCCATTCTATATCTGACCAAGAGATCGGGGTGGGCGACCCGGACACCGTCGACGATGAGGCCGATGGAGGCCCGATCCGTGGAGACGTGGACATCGCGGAATTTGCCGATGAGGACGACGTAGTCGGAGAGGAGGGTGTCGAGGAAGGGGGCGGAGTTCGCAGAGCTGGATTGCCCACATCGAAACTAGAGAAAAAGAGACACATTGCCCTTTTACGGTCAAGATTCCTTCTTTTATTGATGTCAGCCGTTGATTTACCTTACCTTAGTCAAACTTCAACTATGCTTGGTTATTGCCCATAGTGGATTTTCCTTCTCTCTCTCCGCCTTTCTATTTTGATGATGAAAGAGAGGGTGTGTTTCAGATTTACCCACTTTAACATGACTTGAATGAGGTTAGATTATTAGAGAGATGAGAGAGTGAGGAATGAGGGAGATGACCATGGATTTTTTTGCTGTGCAATCTCAGTTCAGAGTAGTTCACTCTTTCTTCTTAGATGGTTGATATCACTTAATTGTTGGATCTAAGTTTTCCTTCTCGTATTTCACTCTTTTTAGTTCCAAAATTTGGATCTTTCCACTTAAATTTTCTTTTTGATTTTTTTGTATGGATGATGAAAGTGAAGGAAAAGAAAGATGAAATTGAAATGTAAAAATAATTAGGGAATTAATTAGGGAGTAAAAAATCAGAATTAAAAGTTTAATTTGGTCAAAATTGGCCGTTGACCATAGTTTTAATGGAAAATTGACGGATGACCAAAATGATCAAATTTCCATATGGAAATGTTGACGGATGACCAAAATGATCAAATTTCCATATTGCAGGACCAAAAAATCCAAAATGATAAGTTTGGACCAAAAAAGTAAAATGGCTATAATGTTCAGGACCAATTTTGGCCTTTACTCTTAATAATATTCAATTACGCCAAATGAAAGTAGCGTAAATGTAAATAGTATATATATGGGTGTATTAAGGTCCTAACACTTTTTAGTCTTAAACATAAAACAAATTGTAGCCATTAGATAGATGGATTGGATAGATATGATTTAAATTACCCGAGCTACATTATAGATATGATTTAAATTACCCGAGCTACATTATTTCAGATTTTTTTGCTGTGCAATCTCAGTAGTTCACTCTTTCTTCTCTAGATGGGTGATATCACTTAATTGTTGGATCTAAGTTTTCCTTCTCGTATTTCACTCTTTTTAGTTCCAAATTTGGATCTTTCCTTTAAATTTCTCTTTTTGATTTTTTGTTTTTTGGATGATGATAAGTGGAAGGAAAGAAGATGAAATTGAAATGTAAAAATAATTAGGGAATTAATTAGGGAGTAAAAATCAGAATTAAAAGTTTAATTTGGTCAAAATTGGCCGTTGACCATTAGTTTTTAATGGAAATGTTGACGGATGACCAAAATGATCAAATTTCCATATTTGCAGGACCAAAAAATCCAAATGATAATGTTTAGGACCAAAAACGTAAAATGGCTATATGTTCAGGACCAATTTTGGCCTTTACTCTTAATAATATTCAATTACGCCAAATGAAGTAGCGTAAATGTAAATAGTATATATATGGGTGTATTAAGGTCCTAACACCTTTTAGTCTTAAACATAAACAAATTGTAGCCATTAGATAGATGGATTGGATAGATATGATTTAAATTACCCGAGCTACATTATTTCACGCATAATACACATTATAGGGACATAATACAATTGGGCCAAGGTTTAAGTTTTGGCTCTGTTTCGTTAAAACTGAGTTGGGCTGGAAATAAATTAATAATTAGGCTGAGTTAGTGGGCGTGATATTATTTAAGTTTTGGACTTGGGACTCAATTTATGTTTTTTTTTTATTTCTTTTAGTAAATTGTTTAAACTCGGATCTAATTTATTCCAAGTAATTTAATTATTCTAAAGTAATTAATTTTTTTATTTAAACTGTTACAAAGTAATTAAAGCTCCGATTTCATTCATGCGAAAGAATGGCATTAATCTCTGTAAGTGAGATATAAAATTAAGATAGGTGCATAATTCTTGGGAAAATATACAATATTTTTCGAAATGTCTCAATTTAGTTGAGTAGTATTTCTTTTTTGACAAAAAACAAAATATCTAATTACTCTTATTTATCCTCTCTCTTATATTATTTCTTTATTCTTTCTCCTGTTTTAGCTTATCTCCGTGTCCGAAGATATATTTCAGCTAATTGGGATGGATGAAGTACCAAATAGTAATATGATTGATAATTTTCAATATACATAATACACAACATGGGTTACATTATTGGAAGCATGGGCTATTATTGTCCATTTATTAAGATGAGAAAATCTTAAATTTTAAACGGAAAAGCTCTAAGTGGAGTTGCTTTGCTCAAATTTATCTGAAACATGGCTTCTTTATGGTCCGGGTGATCCTTGTCTTTCTCAAGTTTCCAGTCAAAATTATGAACCAAAACAGCGGTGGTCATCTGCAGAATACGAGTTGCCAAGGGTATTCCGGGGCATATTCTCCGGCCCGCCCCGAAGGGTATGAGCTGGAAATGCTGGCCTTTGAAGTCCAGTTTGCTGTCAAGGAATCGTTCTGGCTCAAAAGATGCCGGATCAGTCCAGATGCTCGGATCTTTTGCCATTGACCACGTATTGACGACTATCTGCGTCCCTTTTGGAATCATGTAACCATTCACCTCTTGATCGGCTTCTGACATCTGGGTAACCGCAAGAGGCCCTGGCGGGTGATAACGAAAGGTTTCTTTGATCACTGCCTGCAGATACGGGAGGGACGCGATGTCCGCCTCCTGGATTTTCCCATTCTCTCCCACTGCGCTCTTTATCTCTCGTTTTAGCCTCTCGAGTTTGTCCGGGTTGAATAGTAGCTCAGTCATGATGCACTCGACCATGTTCGAGTTGGAGTCTATTCCTCCCACGATTAATTCCTAGTATATTTATAGATTTTTTTAGAAAAAAGGTAGACCAAATGAATGAAAATAGAACTTACGAGAAGTAAATAAGGGATATCTTGTGTGGTAATGTTGTAGTCGTTTGCTTGGGTGATATCGATGATTGCCTCGAGCAGATCCTGCTTCTTGTTGTTGGGGTTGATCCTTCTGTGGTCCAACCTGTGGTTAAGAATTTGGCCAAGAGTTTACCCAAGCTTAACTTAGCCTTGCGCTTCATCCCCTGCGGATCCAAGACTTTTAGAATGGGGAAGTAGTCGGTGATATTGGGAGCAAATAAGGAGAAAAAATCTTTCATAATCTTCATCAACTCCATGGTGGTGTCCGGGGAGGTGATGGAGAAGATGGTGGTGAGCAAGAGGTTGAGGTTGGCCATGAATACCACATCGTGGATGTTGACCACATCCCTTCGGTCGCAGTGGCTCTCGACGTGATCCACCAGCTTCTGCAGCATCTCCTGGCGGAGGCCCTCGCTTTCTTCGAGGCACCGCTCCGAGAACAGAATCTCCTTGCACACCTTGCGCTTGTCGCGCCACTCCTTCCCGGCCGGACCGAAGAAAATACTGAACTTGCTGAACCCGCCTACATCCATCGCATAGGGGACGGTCCGACCGGAGAAGACCTGACCGTGGCGTTGGAGGAGCTCCATGGCCATCTCCGGTGTGGACGCCACCACCGTGTACACGCTGCCTATGCGGATCGACATCAGAGGGCCGTACGTTTTCGCCAGCTGTCTCAGTGTTTCGGTGTGATTTTTACCTAGTTGGTGAATGTTTCCGATGATCGGGAGGGGTCTGGGTCCCGGAGGGAGCCGTTTCCGTGGCCCCTGGAGGTATACAAACCACCTTAAACCCAACAACATTACACCCATCACAACACCAATCAAAACGCAATTCATTTTCCACTGCTTTTTCTTCTCCCTTGCAACCTTGTATGCTAATATGCCTCCTTTTATAACCCAATTCAACTACTACTAATATTATTATATTTTAATATAATGCTTGTATACTAAAATCAAAATATACAATATGAGACCTGGAATTAATTAATGATCATATGGTATGTATATATATATATATATAGGAAAATGATCAATACAAAACTTGATCTCAATACAAAATCCAGACCAAATCCTGACCATGAGATTTGACGATCCAATGGTCAATAATTAAACAAAAACACGGAGGGTCATTGTAAAGCAGTTTTAGGTCATATTATAAACTTTGGGTTTGAGGTCATGTTAAGATCATTTCATGTCATCCTTACTATAATGACGTAAAAATAAGCTTACAATGACCTAAAAATGACTTTTGTATGCTTGGTTCTGCATTTTTGTATTAAGAATGGTTTTGCATGGATCAAAACCCTATATATATATATATATAGCAAATTTACGATATTTATTTCAATTTATCATAAGAAATAAACGTGGAATATAGGACTTCTTTTTTCTCAAGTAGACAAATTAAAAAAATAACAAAATACTGGGAGTATTATTGAGTAGAGGAGGTTGTGGACCAAATTAGTAAATATTAATACACTTAGGGCTAAAATATTGATTGGTCCTTTATCGTATATGTAATCAAGAATGCTTGCATGATTTTTTAATTTTATAACCATTTCAATTTCCCTCTGGGGATAGACTAAATAATAAAATACTAACGTGGCAGGAGAAATTGGAGGTGTATTATCCACTAATGTAAATGCTCTTACACATTTTGGAAATGCGTTGACTCCTTTGGTAGAATTTTAAAAACAATTCTCTCATTTAGGGACATGATTTTCTATATACGATTACTTACACATTTTGAAAATACGTAACTCTTTCTGTAGAAGTAAAAAAATGTCACATTTAGGGATATGATTTTCTAAATACGATTACTTCAAGAATTTCGCCCAAAATTTATACATCAAGATATATTGATTTCACTTCATCAAAAGAAAGCCACTTGGGTTGGTACAATGCTGTTTTGTGAAATAAATTACCATTGAGTGGAGGTTGTGGACCAAATTAGTGAATATAATGTAGTTAATTAACAAGGAATTTTGTCACTCACATGCCTTGTCCAATACGGCAAAATCGACAACTTTAATTATTAGACGAAAATATTTGTTGATACTAACTAAATTAGTGAATGTAATGTAGTTAATTAATAAGGAATTTTGTAACTCACATGCCCTATCCTATACGGCAAAATCGGCAACTATTAATTATCAGACGAAAATATTTGTTGATATACTATCCAAATTAGTGACTGTAATGGAGTTAATTAACAAGAAATTTTGTCACCCATGCCTTTTCCTTTACGGAAAAATCGGAATACTACTAATTATCTGGCGGAAATATTTGTTGATACTATAATCACCCTTCATCATATACAAGTATCGCCATATTTTTTTGTCCTTCCATAAAAAATGGTCTATATCCATTAATAATAATCCTTTTTTTAATTTTCTTTTAGAGTGAACTACATAAATGATACTTGATCTTTCACTTTCGCACATAAATGGTACGTGATCTTTATTTTATATCGTTTTTGGTACCATATAACAAAAATAACTCTGGCTACCAAACATGTGATTTTTTAGTTATGGATGATATTTTTGGAAATTTTAATTAAATAGGACCAAACATGTGATTTTTTTCTTCCTTTCTTATTTCTTTTTTCCTTCTTTAGTTTCTTCATTTTCTTCTTTCTTTTTAGTATTTTACCTTCCTTTCTTTTTACTTTTTTTCCTTAGTTTATGTTTCCTCTTTTTACTTTTCTCTTCTTTTTCTTCTTTCTTTTTAGTGTTTTATACATACATCTAATTGCATTCATAATATAAATCAAGAAAAAAAATACCTAATTAAATTAATTATTTAAAGTAATTAAATCAATTGAATTATTTATATTAAATTATTTCATACTCATTTTAGGGTTGAAACACCTAACTAAAAATATTCAAATTTTTACCATTATGAATATAATTAACAATTTTAAATTTTTACGAAGACTATATTGATTAGTTATTAATTTAATATTAAATAATAATAATAGTAATAATTATTATATAATTTATAATTTAAATAATTATACTATTGGTATTTATTTATTAATTATATTATTGGTAATGTAAGATAGAAAGAGAACAAAAAATTATTACACTTTAATTTTGTTATTTTTATTAATTAAAAAATATTATAGTTTGATTTTAAGTAACTAAAAAAATTATTATATTTAGTTTTGTTAATTTTAAAAATAGTACTAGTAATTAATTTTTTATAAATTAAAAAAATATTATACTTTAATTTTATTTAAAAAATAATTATTTTAATTATTTAATTTTGTATAGATATAATATTATTGTACTTCAATATTATACATTAATTTTATTATTTTGATTTAAGAAAATAATTTTTCTAATTTTGTAACATCTCATTTAATCGTGTAATATCATGTTTTAGTCGTTATCGTGTCGTGTCAAGTTATATTGTATAGTAACTTACTATCATTAATAGAGTGTTAACTTTTTTTTGGATACACGATAATCCACACGAATCCGACATGAACCCGTTGGGTTAGAGCAACCACAACCGTGCTCTTGCCAACGAGCACGATTGTGGGCCCGACCCCATCTTCATCAAAGAATCTAGTATTCGTGTAAAGAAACACATATCTTGCCTTGAAGATTATAGAACCTGTACCTTTTCTATCATTTGGGACAACCTTAAAACATACCTCAGTACACAACTCCAATTACTTGGATACCTTTTCCAAAACATGTGTTGGAATAACTCCACACCTTGTGATGTGCTGGACTAGACTTGCCTCTAGTCCACAACTCGCGTGTTGTAGAAGGTACTGATGTTATAGTAGTTTCTTTAAGGTATAACTCATTGTTTCCAACGTATATCCCATCAATGATAAGGTGTTATTGAGTAAAACTATTCACTTATCGAACTTGTCTTCGAGAGACTTCGATATCTTCTTATATGACTATCCCATTCTTTAGAAGAATGCTTGGAGTAGTCAACTAGGATTTAACTCCCACTACTGATCTTATCTCATTGCTCGTCTCCTATGGTATAAACCATTAAGACTTGCTAGTCTTTCTATTTCGTACCTCTATAAGTATTCTGAATCCCTTGAACCACCAAAAGATTCTAACTTGTTGTGCATCAACCAGACTTACCTGACTTTCAAGCTATTTAACAAGTAAGCTGTTAAAATCTCGATAGTCACTTGAGTTAGACAAAATCAGTTTGAACAATTACTAAGTACTTTCTTGGCCTTATGATTAAGTACCATAAATACTTTATCATTCATTGTTTAAGAAGTTGAACTGTTGTGTTAAACTCAATCTTTTTGCAATTATATTGTTTAGATACTATGATGTATAATTTGTTTTTCTATGGCACTATGATAGATATTCGATGAACATTTCTCAATAATGCACGCATTATCAAATGACATCGAACATCATTTAATCATTAACAAGTTTAGAAACTGAAACTGAATTCTTTCCAAACTAAACTGTACCAATAAAACAAAGTCTTATACATCAAAACAAAACAATAAAGTGAGCATAAATAAATAGCTCCAAGTGCAACAACTGCCCAACTAGATGTAGATCTCTCCTTTAGAAGTTGCATTGTTTTCTAAGCCATTGTCCTTCTATATAAGAGGTCAATCCGACTTACAATGCATCTTCTCTTTGCCTTTTTCACCAAATTTTTCTTGCCTTTCTTGCTTTCAGCAGGCATTGATGACAATTCAGCTCTTCCCCCTTTCCATTGCTAGTCTTCTGTTCGATTGAACTAAGACATAGGAAAGATACAACCTTAATGAATTCGTCAAGTATCATGTTATCTTCCTCCAATAGTAATAAAGTGAATATAATGCCAAAGGTTTCCAACTTTTCAGTAACAACCTTCATATAATCACTTCCTATTACATTTGGCGATGAACTGAGTGTAGAAACTATTTGAGTAACTGAATCAGAAGATTCATGAAAACTTTCTATCTCTTTTGGATGTTCCAATAGAATCTGGACAACGTCCTCATTGGATATTCCTTTATCATCGGTATAAACCAAGACTTGTCTCACTACATAAAAGAAAGTAGTTTGACCTTCTTCCTCAAAGAACTTATCGAGTACATGCATAAAATGCATTCTCAAACTTTCTTTGTAGAATTTTGTCGAGGAAATGGAGGACATGAATTAGTGAGTACAAACTTTAAGTTTTCAGCAATGAGAATCTTATCCATTTAATATTTCCAGTCTACATAATTTTGGCCTTCGAGTTTGATTTCTTTAAGGTTCGCAGACATTATTAAGAATTTGGCTGAGAAGAAATAAAACTATTTATCACATACTATGCTTAATACATAATCGCAAACAACCATAAAACAATTTATGTATCTCACAACCGTAAAAACCAAAATAAGTACGCCTCTAGGGAGGTCATACAAATTCGGATTCCAACAATTTCCTGGTCACAATACCGACGGATAGTCCAGAGACCACTAAGGTGGCATGGCCGCCAAATATTGCCTAAGCATTTACCATAAATATTTGCATCTAGGAATTTCATTTCTGTTTTGATACTCCTTCTAGGGAAGGTCGTACCCCACTAACAAAATTCCATAGCTATCTTATAAATATGCTTAAATATACGAACTTGCAATTTCATAGGATTATGGATCCCACTAGGGTGGATCGCGATAATATTAGAAACACGCTTCTAGTTTAAACAATTTACTATTAAGAAGTCTAATCTTATGAACTTGCTATTTCGTAGGATTATTGCTCCTACTAAGGTGGGTTGCGATAATATTAGAAACTGCTTCATATATAGACCAATTTATGGAGACCATATACAACACACTATCGTAATTATCGCTTAGTCATTTTAAATATGACTTTTGCAAAATTATCACATAAGTAGATAAGGCAGATAATCCACTTAAAACATATTAACACCAAATAAATAGATAAATCCATTTAATTCATGGTGATTAATCACACTGGATAATTATTGAAATTATTTAATAAATCTAGGGAGATTTAATTAAATAATTAATTCCTTATCTTATCCAAAATAGGAATTTCAGATTTGATACGATTTATTTGGATAATGACTATCCAAATCAATTTAGGATTTATCTAGATAGAATGGAATCTATCTAAATCCTCTTAGGATTATTCTAGATTTTACATGGATAAAATCAAATCCTAAAATTCAAGATAAGACTGATCTTGGATTATCATTATCAAAATTGTACTATGATATTTCAGGATAGAAACAAATCTATCTAAATCCATAAGATAAAATCCAATCACTCTAAGATTTAAGAAAATCTTAAATTATTTAGAATAAGAAACTAGAATATATCATATCTATTAGGATTTATTCTAGATAAAATTAACTTTATCAAAATCCAATTAGATTAGGATTATCTTGTATTATCTTTATCCAAATTTATCTAGGATATTTTCTAAATAGAAATAAATCTATTTATATCCATAAAATTAGGATAAACTAGAATTAATATTTATTAATTTAACTAGGATTTAACTAGATAGAACTAAATCTATCTTAAATCCAAAAGATAATTACAATACTGGATTAACAATTATCTAAATCTTCTAAGATATATTCTAGATAGATATAAATCTATCAATATCTATAAGATAGAGATACATTTAATTATCTAAATCTACTGGGATATTTTCTAAATAGAATTAATTCTATAAAAATCCACAAGATAAAGATAAATATGGATTTTAATTATCCAAATCTACTAAGATATATTCTAGATAGATATAGATCTATCAATATCTACAAGATATGGATAAACTTAATTAATATTTATCTTAGTCAATTAAGGATTCAACAAGATAGAATAAAATCTATCTAAATCGATCTGACAGAAATAAATTTAATTATTCATCCAAATTTATCTAGGATTTGTCTAGATATAATTAAATATATCTAAATCCATAAAATAAGGATAAAATCCAAATTTAATTAATTATTTATCTAGTCTATCTAGGATTCATTTTCATAAAATTAATCTATATAAATCCATAAGACAAAAGAAAATAAATTAATTGTTATTATCCAAGTTTATCTAGGATTTATCAGGATATCTATCCAAATCCATAAAATAAGGATAAATTTCAACTAATCTATAATTTAATTAAAATTAAATTTAGATAATCCATTTAAGATATGTCAAATCTTATTCTAAATTATATCTTGAAATATATTCAAAACTAATTCCTAGGTTATGGAAATCCTAACTAATTTTGAATATTTCTCCGAAGTTAGTTCCTAGGGTTTAGGAAACCCTAACTAATTTCAAAAAGTTGCGCCGCCCACACGAGCCCGGGAGACGCCACCAATGAGCTCCCACTCGGACCGCAACTGCTGCTTGAGTGCTCGACGTCGCATATCGGAACGTCGCTGCTGTAGGTTGTAGCAATCTGCCCGGCACCGCAACTTGTCCAGTTTCTCGGCCTGCCCAGCGTTCCTACACTCTGATCCAAATCGCTCTCGCACAAAGCCGTTAGAGGCTCCCACTCGCCTGCTGTGATTTTTACGCAGCCGTGGGTGTGCAAATTGACGATTTGATTATCACGCTTTAAAACAACGTACAAGAATCATACAAGAATTGATTCAAACATCCCGTACATACATATAACCAATTAATCAAAACATGCAAGTAATGATTACTCTATCGATTAAAAATCACGTACATACACATAACCAATTAATCAAAACAGGCAAGTAATGATTACTCTATTGATTAAAAATCACGTACATACACAAGAGATATACACGCAGCGCCGAGGCTTGAATTCACAGCCACGAGCAGCCCCGACGCAAGCGCCGGCTGCTCGTGCCAGCCGAGTACTCCCTCGCCATTGGTTCTCATTCTTCGTCGTTCGTTCAAACAAAATTAAACAACACAAAACGAAGAAAATCATGCGTTCAAGCAATTTACATAACATGAAATTAATCCACATAATCAGAGCCAAAAATTGGCTCTGATACCAGTTGTTGGGGTTTGGAGCCCTTTGCACAGTGGAAGACATGCATAAAAAATAAATCATGCATACAGATCTATTTGACCAATTATGAGATTAATTGATTCACATGTTAAACAATCAAAAAAGCATGCTAGAACGCACATAAATCATGTAAAAGGAATTAAAACCTAAAACATGAATTTCCTACGGATTAGAATTACCGATCTGATTCTCCAAAGAATCATCGATTGCTTGCGGCTTCTCCACGTGATGTTCTTCGTACTCAACCACGAACCTCCTAATCTGTATCCCGAACTCAGAATCTGACCTTTGGGTGGGCAAAGCTTGTCAGAATCGAAAGGACTTAACTAGGCAGAAGACTGAACTTCAGTTCCGTGAAACTGAAAATTTCGTCCACTCCCCGGAGAGAGGGAGCATGAATTTTTATAATAAAAATCAATTAATTTAGTCTTCTATCTAGTCTCCTTTATATAGAGTTATGATGGGCCAGATTAGGGATCCATGGAGGTTGGACTTGGGCCAAACCTGTTGGACTTTTACTAATTAAATCGAGCCCCAATTTAATACAAGTCCAATAGAATATTATTATCATCCACTATAGTATAATAATATTGACTACCCGTCCAATCGCAAATTACGAGTAATCTGGCCTTTACCTCTTTAATTTATTATTTCCCGTGTTTAAGATATAAATATCCATTAATTAATTTAAGCCTGCTATTTGACTTTAATTAATTAATATATTTTTCCAAGAGTTGTCTAGTTCAAAATCTTTATTTATTATTATGGAATAAATTCCAACTGGCCGGGTTTCTGAATAATAAAACCTTTTTCGAACACCTCTTGAGGATATTATCAAACTGGACTCACCCAGCACACGATTCATTGCAATAACAATACTAGCACCTCTATACATTAATCACCACTACCCAAGATATCAGGATTCTTGGATTGCAAAAAATCCGCACCATTTGATAAATCAAAGTAGTGCATAATCAATATCGTATTCTCAATGTTATATCAACAATGATTAAGAAATAACAATCACCGAGACCTCGTCTTTCAGTAAATAGTAAGAAAGACTTATCTCAACTGTTAGATCCTTCAGTGCTATACCACACCAGTGTCATTTATTTCCTAAGGTAAGGAAACATGCGGACTGACGCTGCAACCTTTCACGATAGGTAGCCAAAGCCTATCTAGGTTGTGAAATATTTCTCTTCTACATAGGACCGGCTGCGTCACCTTCTGTGAACGTCGTTCACGACCAGTCTACTATGCAGAAGAATTAGACTTATTTGTTTCTTATACATTTAAATGTTTGAGAAACATCTTATAAATGCATAAGCAAACACCAATGCGATAAAATTAATTCTTCTCGCCTTGGGTTAAAAGTGGATTGTAGAGTTTATTGTATACAAGCAATTCTATCTGTGCAACATGCTCGAAATATGCTTTTTAGTATACCAATCCTAACAGGTTGTACTTGGCTTTTCAAGATCAAGAAACTTGTTGACGGTTGCATTGCTAGATACAAAGAAAGGTTAGTTGCTTAAGGAAATTCTCCAAACAAGTTAGCTTTGACTCCAATGAGACATTTAGTCCAGTTGTTAAACCAACTTTACTCTTGAGCTTGGTTGTCTCCAAAGGTTGGACTGTTACTCACCTAGATGTCAACAATGCATTCCTCAATGGACATCTTAAGGAGGATATACGATGCACTATCTTTTAGCACTACAACTACTTGCATGTATACAAGGCAGAAATAGTATAGCTAAAGGTCAGTACCGGGATATCGAACACAGAGAATATAATTGCAACTGTCTATAATGTACTAAGTGTCAAATACTATCTAAAGAAACAAGAGTTTTGGGGTAAATTAGGCAAAGAGTGGAATTCCAAGGATAGAGCTTTCACAATTATGGTTTACACAAAACATAGTTATGGTCCCCTAGCACAGTTCTTACTTCACTAGAACGAGTCACATAAGTTTTGTCCATGCGGCACAAGTGTAGATTACATACACTAGGGGCGTCAATCCTAGATTTGTAACTCCCAAAAGCTACTAAGACCCTCAAGATGTCCTCACTCTCAATTAACAGTGTCGATTTAAGGGAAGCTAATTGTAGTGTCAACTAAGCTCTTCTAACTCGCCAACCTCCTCTCACGATTATGTAGCAACTCAATAGATCATCACGGAATGTGTCGCGGCTACCCTTTTGGGGTTTAATAAATGTGGGTGGTCACGACTAATGGGACTTGAAGGGAGAATCAGAGTATTGACTTGACATTTAATCAAAAGATAACGGCTAACAGATTTTATAATCCAAGAGCAAAAGGGATTCAAAACATAATTGAAAAAGATATTAATAATATAGTGGGAGCGTTCAAGAGGAGGTGACACCATGTATGAAGACACGACGACCCTCAAAGTTCAAAATTAAGAAGCAACAAGATATTCAAGTTCGACTCAACACCACCCAAGCTCCTCGTCGCTCAACCTGCACATAAGGAAAACACATGCAGGGCTGAGTACTATAAAATACTCAGTGGACTTATGCCGAAAACAGTTTATCAAAAATATTCATATTCATCATGTCAATTTCAAGTGACCATCGGGGTTTTAGCTTTAGAAAGGCCCGAGGCACCAAAATATTTCATTGTTCAAAAATCACGACTGGCCAGCGATTATCCCATAGACGTGAACCATATCTGCTCATACATGACTTGGAATGTGGCCACAAACCAAGTCACTAGACCGGCCAACCCGTATGCTGGCACACAATCTACCATAGGTGTACACTAATCCAAGTAGGGATTGCGGCCCTACAAGGACCCGAATTCGATTTAAATAATAAATGGCAAAGCCATTTCAGATAGGCACGTTAAAACTAAAAAATACGGCATGATAATCATATTCACATTTTCATTCCCATTGATAAAAATAGTTAGGACATTGTCCTTATTTAAAAGAAGGCCCACCTCGAGTGCTTAATCCACAAATATATATTCTTTCCCTTGCCATCACCATTCACTTGCGAGATAGCACCTTTAGAATTTAAAGTAACACATAGATTAACAAAAGTAATCAAGTAAATAAATAAGATGCATGCATCTTAAGGCTTCGATTATTTTTATTGATATGATTACAATTTTTACTAATTAGAAGCTTAGGTATGTCGATTAATTCCGGTCGCTCACGTCCCCAACAATCTTTGCAAGAGATAATTCGACCCGCGATGACTTTATTAACTCTAAAACCCAAAACAAATTAAAGCAGCAGCCCATTAAGAATAAAAATATACTCTTTGATCCAGAACCAAAATACATTAATCCATAAAGAAAGGAATGATTTAGTATACTCACATTTTTTGAAAGAAACATAAAGTACAAAACACCAAAATGAACCCCCATTCAAAATCCAAATTCGTTGAACAAAATAAAATCCTTGAATTCATCTCTCTCCTGTATTTTTTTTTCAAAAGAACACACCCAAGACTACATTTGTTGAACAAAACAAAATCCTTGAATTCATCTCTCTCTCCCTCATGATTTTTCTCACACAACAACAGAAAGAGAACAAATCCCCAATTCGCTGCTGCAGGATCGTTGCTGAAGCCATCGCGTCATCGGGTTGTCGTTCAGTTGTAGTCCAGATCGAGTAGCTGCTGACCTGACCCAACCGTCGGCTCAGTAGCTTCGATTCACTCCACCGTTGTAGCTCGGCGCCACAGCAGCCGCTGCGTCACCGCTCCGGCAGCCCCGATTTCACCCCTGTTGAAGTTGAACCACTTCAAGATATGGGCCACGGTTAATATTTGCCTGGGCCAATATTATTTGGGGCCCAACTGGATTAATTCAGGGCCCAATCCCTGGTGGCCCAAGAATACGCGTCTCACTTACCTGATGCGCCGGATAGCCGACAACTGGCACCACCCGGATCCAGTATCTGAGCCGTCTGACTTGTTTGGCTGGATTAATATTAACCGTAGCCCACTCTCTCTAAAGTTCTCTCCGCCTTCTCTCTAACTTCTCTCTAGTTTTCCGGCGGTTTTAGCCGGCGATTTCCTTCGAGCTCTTGTTTCCACCGATTATTCTCAGTACTAAAGAGATCTATCGGTGTAGTTTGTGAGTTAGGTCACTTCTTCGGTTTCCTTCTCATAACTAGGGTTTCGGTCTTTCTCCTATGACCGATTCCAGAGTGCTTGAAATGTTGAGTGAGAGGTTCTTGTGTGCAAGGCTGTGTCCGAGAGGTTGTTGTGGATCCGTGTGTTGAGAAGGTCGTGGTGTACGAGAATCGGTGAGATCTAAGGTTTCACAGATCTCTGATTGGGTGGTCCGTTCAACGGTGTTCATCATTGTGACTTGCTGTGAGAATTGGGGAGGTCCGAGGCCTAGTGCAGTCACTGCTGTGACCTGAGCCATTTGTTTCTAAATTCTCTGATTCTGTTCTGTTTTTCTTGGTAGTTGATTAGATCCTTCAGGATCCTTTCTTGTTATACTGACTATTCTTCTTAGTGCATAGGTTGGGAAGTCAAGGTAAGCTTGGAGCCTGGAACTGACGAGGATCCAGTCTTAAGCTAAGGTTTCTTGATTGTAACCTATTAACTAGATAGGTAGATTGTACCTAGGGTTCATCAGTGTAACCATCTTTTGTATTGCGGCTTGTTCCTCTGAGTCTAGCCAACTCAGTAAGCGGTGTAATAGCAAAAGAGGTCCTAGTAACAATGTAATGGTGGTATGATCCCTACAGTGGTATCAGAGCCACGGGGGGAACACCGTGGCACGTTAGGTCGCTAAAAAATAAAGGAGGTGGGCTCGTCAGAGTAAAGCTCAACCTCCGGTATAGGCTCTGAGGTAAGTCGGGTGTTCCTGATCTAGGACCCCGCTCTGGTAAATTGGCTAAAAACCCTAAAACTTTTACAGCTTTCTAGTTTTAGGTATGGGAAGTTGTTTCTGGTAGTCACCGCTGGCTGCGGTTTAGGATTACTTGCTCTTATTTTCTGCATGATCTTGTTGTTTACAGCTTTCCTGCTTCTGTTGCTTTCTTACTTTTCTTTGACTGTTTCACAAAGTGTGTATCTCAGAACTCTAGCTCTATGCCTTGAGTGAATTACCTATCCACCCTGTGCCTTAACCGCCTTGAGTGACCCCCTGCGCCCCCATACATTGGGTGATTGAGAACTGAGAAATCCTCTTGCCGGGGTACACGTGACAGATAGAGAGGAACTCCTTCTGTTCTTGGTGGACCCTTTGACTGTTCTGTATTTAAGTTCACCTTCTGTGAAAACAGGGTTGCTTGATGTGCCTTCTGTGTGTTGGGCTCTTTGGTGTGTGTAAAACCTCTTTTCAAAATGTCTCAATCTGTGGGCATAGTCCCTTTTAATGGGAAAAATGATTTTGTTATTTGGAAACAAAAGGTAAAATGTATTTTAATTAAACAGAAATTTTTCAAAGCTGTAGAGGGGACTATCCCTGATACAGAGTCTGCTGAGAAAGTGGCTGAAATGAATGAATTAGCCAGGTCAACAATAATCCTAAATCTCCCTGACTCTGTGATAAGAATGATTGGGTCTGTGGAATCTGCCTCTGAGATGTGGATGCTAGATACTCTTTTCACAGAAACTTCTATGTCTTCTAGGATGTACCTTCTTGAAAAAAAAAATTAAGTTTAAATTGGATCTTTTAAAAGACATAGATGATAACATTGACCGTTTCAGAAACTTGTCCAAAATATTAAAAGATCTGGGGACAAAAATATTGATGAGTATACTAGCATTGCTCTCATGAATGCCATCCGTGGTACTTAAGGTGATGTTAAGTATGGCAGGGATGATACCCCTCTAGACCTCATTATTAGTTCTTTAAAATCTAAGGAATTGGAAATTAAAGAAAAGAACAACTCCAAATCTTCTCAAACCAAGGCTTTGAATGTAAGAGGGAGGTCTCAATCTAGAGGGGATGACATCAGTTCAAATGGAAATGGTAAGAAGCAAGGCAAAGGTAGATCTAGGTCTAAAAGTAAAGACCCTAAAGCTAAAAGAAAATGTTTTAACTGTGGAGAAGTAGGCCATTACAAGGCTGAATGTACTAAACCTAAGAAAGGTAAGAAACACAATAATAACAATCAGCTTGAGTCTGTTGCTAATTTGCCCAAAGATGATGCTTCTCATGGAGTGTGTTTTAGGAATCATGATGTGTTTTCTGTAAACTCTGCCTCTGAGTGCTTCTTCACAAAATATGACTGGCTAATTGATTCAGGATGCATCATTCACATATGTCCTTTCAAAGACTTTTTCACTTTTCTCAAACCTGTTGAAAATGTTTTTGTGTCAAATGACAAGAAGTGTAAAATTCTTGGAATTGATTCTGTGTGTTTGAAGTTTGAGAATGATTATTTGTTGACTTTGAATAATGTGAGATATGTGTGTGATCTAAGCTATAATTTTCTTTCCTGTTACTGTCTTGAAGTTGATGGTTTTGAGGGTAAATGGGGACATGGAATTATGAGGATCATGAAGGGTGTGTTATGCCTGTTTAAAGCTGTTAAGAAATGTAATTTGTATGTGTGTACTGCTAAGCTTCTGACTAGTTATGATCACAGTGTAAATGTAGTTAAAATGGATAGAACTCTATTGTTGCATAATAGACTTGGGCGTATGAGTCAAAAGAGGTTAAAACTTTTGAAAAACTCTGAGATTTTGAGTGAGTTGGATTTCAAAAATGAGCTTCCCTTTTGTGAAACTTGTGTGTTGGGAAACAACATAGGGTTTCTTTCCCTACCCCAGTGACTGAAAATATTAGTCATTCTGTCTTAGAGTACCTTCATATGGATGTTTGGGGCAGTCTATTTCCTATCCATTGTGGATGACTTTTCAAGAAAAGTTTGGTGTTTTCTTTTAAAACATAAGTCTGATGTCTTTCATACCTTTTCAAACTGGAGAGTTTTAATTGAAAATCAAATTGGAAATAGGATCAAGGCTGTTAGGACAGATAATGGCCTTGAGTTTTGCAATACTCAAATGGATTCTTTGTGTCAAAAACATGGGATTAAGAGGCATAGGAGTACTCCTTATACCCCTCAGCAAAATGGTATTGCTGAGAGGATGAATAAGACTTTACTTGAAAAAGTAAGATGTATTTTATCCAAAAGTAGTTTGTCAAAGAAATTTTGGGGTGAAGCTCTGTATGTTGGGGTTTGGTGCCCCTTGCACAGCGGAAGTCATGCATAAACAAATAAATCAGATCTACAGATCTATTTGACCGATGATGGGATTAATTAACTATATGTTAAATAATCAAATTGCATGCTAGAACACGTATTAATTCATGCTTATGGAATTTAAACCCTAATTCATGAATTCCTACGGTTTAGAACTATCGATCTGATTCTCCAAAGAATCGACGATTGCTTGCACCTTCTCCACATGAAGATCTTCGTACTCAACCACGAATCTTCTAATGTCTATCCCGAACTCAGAATCTGACCTCTGGGTGGGCAAAGCTTATCAAAGCTTAACAATGTAAATCCATTCCCTAGTCTTCAATCTTCTTCGTTCCACGGGATGAGCTTTGGCCATAAACTTTATCATAAGCTTTAAATCAACTTTCTAAAATGTGAAATACAAAATAATTCCATAAGTTATTAACAATGAAGCATAGAATATATGAATGTATAAGAAAATGCTACTGAGGTTGAGAAAATAAGAATAAAAAGAAAAATGAATCTGGGGCAGCAGATTTGGACGATTAGGGGAGCATCCAATTTTAAAATATCATAACACTTAATTTAAGCATATGAATTCATCTTCTATACTAGCAATAATCATTTTTAAATATCAAAGATTATGTGTCTTATCTTCTTTTATGGTTCCTAAAAGAACATATCCAAATACTTATCATTTGAAGAACACATTAATGCCTAAACACAATAACATTAGAAGTATTATATTTTTTAACACTAATTTGAGAGCTGTGAAGAAAATAGATAAGTTTGAGATTTTACCTTCTTCTGAAGATGGCGTGGATGGCTGAAGCACAGTTGCACTCCTAGAGGGCGGAGACGACGTGGATGGCTGGAGGCGATGGGCTGGAACAGAGATAGGTGACGGGTTGGAGGCTTAGAGCTCGTGAGATTTAGCCTTTAGGGTTAGAGACTTAGAGTGGAAACCGTAATTGAGAATGGAGGCAGAATGGGAATAGAGGCAGAAATTTTTTTAGGGTTAGAGTTATATATATATTTTATTATATTTATATTAAATATAATTCGGTTTTTTGGTTTTTCGGTTTTTTTTGTCTGAACCGAAAAACCGAAAAAATCGAACCGAATTTCAAAATTTCGGTTTGGTTCGGTTCGGATATTCGGTTTTCGGTTTTTTTGCTCACCCCTACTTTCATTCACTCTAAGAATGATAAGCTTGATCCAAGGTCTAAAAAGGGTGTGTTCCTTGGGTATCCAGAGGGTGTTAAGGGGTATAGAGTTCGGGTTAGGGATGAGCCTGGCTATAGGGTGGTTATTGAAGGGGTTGGCAGTGGAAGCGTGCATGAAATAAATCGCATGAAACATAGATCTATTTAGTAGATTATTTAGATGAATTCTATTCGCTTAATTCTCACATGTATCATGCACATAACTTGAATTTAAACATGTTTTATTGCAATTAATTCCAAAAACATGATTTCTACTGAGTTAGCCAATTTACCTCGCTGATTCTCCAAAGAATCGAAGTTGGCTCGCACCTTTCCTCGTGAAGATCTTGAGTACTAAACCACAGATCTTCTAACTGGTTCTTGGATTGTACGTTGATATCAGTGTGGGTTGATCTCACCAAGGTACTAGGACTTAAATAAGGAAGACAGAAAAACTGCTCACGGACGAGAGCTGAGGGATGAAATTTCGTCCTCTACTCCTATATGGGGGGGTTGTTAGAGTTTGTATACTGGAAATCACCTTTCGAGTGATTGAATACTGTAAAACTCTATATTTCATTTTCCAATGAATGCAACAGACTATTTTTGTCGTAATGTTGTTATGTATTACATTTAATGGATGTTTATTGCATGTTTAAATGTATAAGTAAACTTAACAATGTCTAAGTCTTTGTTTTAGTAGATAGGTTGTGGGCGTCGTCCACTTTAAGGTAACACGGTCAGTTCTGAACAAAGAAAAATAAGGAATTTCACAACCCAGATAGGCCTAGACTACCTATCATGAAAGCTTGCAATGTCAATCCGCATATTTCTAAGCCTTACTGAAATAAGATGACATTGGTGTGGTAGAGTACTGAATTGGATATAACAGCGAGACAAGTTGTAACACCCGTACTTTTTATGGAAGATGACGTGCGTAAATCGAGGAACGGTCGAAGAAATTATATTTGGAACAACACCAAATATAAGTTGTGACGTTAGGCGTTCTTTAATTTTGTGAAGAACAAGATAACGGAAGTTAATAAAGTTTTGTGAATTTTAATTATCGAAGGAAAATACGAAAAAATAAAGTATGAATTTATTATTTGGGCTTCTCGAATTAAGTTAGAGTCCAAATGATTATCTACAAAAAAAAATGGCTTGGGCCCTAACTATTTAAGAAGCTAGCCAATTAATGAATATACAAACTTGGGCTTGCAACTATTGAGCCCAAAACAAATTAAATCAAAATGTGGGAGCAAGCCCAAGAATCCATTCTTCTTCCCTTTTCTTCCCATGGCCGACGGTTTCTTCTTAAAGGATGAGACTCTCCATTTTCTCCACCATTCCCTCTTCCACCATCAATTCTACAAAATCAAGAGTCACTCATGTTATAACTTTTGTTCATTCATCTTTTTCCCTACCCTACCACTTCAACATTTCAAGCAAAAGAAAAAAAATGAGAGAAAGAGAGAGTGCCGAGAAGAGAAAGAGGAGAAGAAGAGGTTGCTGCATTTCCTTGTCTTCTCCACAAACAAGTTCGATCCTTTGAGGTATAAACTCTACCCATTTTCGAAAGCACAAGTTTTTTGCACGTACCTCATCACATCTCACCCATAACTCCCACAAATAACTAAATCAAACAAACAATAAACAATGAACCGAACATCACCGTAGTTAATCGACAACGCAAAAGAACGTATCTTGGTGATAAAAATGTAACTTGCGGGTTGAATCGGGGTGGTTCGGAGTATTTTCGGGGGAGGAAGGGTGCTGGCAGAGGGGCTGGTGGAAGGCGGAGTCGCCGCCGCCGCAGGGTCCGGCGGCGCTGGCGGAGCTGAAGGGAGCCGGCGAACACAGCATTGGTGGCCGGCGACTCCAGCGAGCAGCAGCGGCGCCCGGCGAGCAGCTGCGACGGCAACTCCGGCTGGAGGACAGCAGCGGTAGATCGGCAAAGACCCCCTCCCACTGCGACGGCGACATGTATGAAATCGAAGGCGACGGCGGTAGCACTCCTCTCACCGGGCCGGCGGCTACGACGCGGAAAGGGAGGGGCGACGGGAATCTTAAAAGAAGAGAGAGGGAAAGAAGAAGAAGAAGAGAGAGTGGAATAGAGGGAAAGGGAAATGGCGTGAGGGAGAATGGGGAGTATATTTTAATTTTGGGCCCACTTGTTGGGCCAAAATCTTATTTTGGAGGAATAAGGTGGGTTGGGCTTTTAAATTACCTTGGGATAAGAAAAAATTAAATAATGGATGGTCCGGTGAATAACTTAATTAAATCCCGGAATAATTTGAAGCACAAATAATTTATCTCAAGTGCGAAATAAGTATTTTGGCGAAGAGAAAAAAATAGTGCGAAAATTTAATTGTGCGCTTAAATGATTTGGAAAGTTATTCCGACGTCGTGGAAAATACGAGGAGCCAACGGAGGAAAAGAACGAGCAAAAGCGGCCGACCGGCGTCGCACGCGACGCCTTGGGCGGCCGCCGAATAATCGAAACTGCACGAAAACCGAGAAAACGAAATAAAAGACTTAATTAGAGTGCATGCATTCTAAAATGTTTGCGTTACCGAGATTGATGCGTACTTTATGTATTTTCCGAAAAGGTGGTTCGCACGCACGCTAAAAGTCGGAACGAGAAGATGTTTAAGGAAATCCTAAGCTTTTGAGGTGGGCTTTATTACTTAAATTCTCTTATTTTGAAATGATATGTTTATGGTGAAATAAGGGTGGTTTAAAATAGTATGTCATGCCGTATTTTATATTTTGAATTGCCTATCTGATTGTCTACTAGGATAATGTCCTACTAGACTTTGATGGTTAACGAATTCGGGTCTGACTAGGGAGTGAGTCCCTACTCGGACTAGTGCACTGATAGGGATCGTGAGTCGTCCTTTGTGGTCGACCGGTCCAGTGATCGAGTTTGTGGCCACATTCTCGTTTCACATGATAGTTCAGATATGGTACATGATGGGGGATGATGTTTGCCTGCGCAGGCACTATTTTATTAAAGGAATGATTTAGTGTTTCTCGGCCTTTTTAAAGTAAAACCCGAGATTCACTCGATGATGGCTTGACATGTCTTAAATGATAAATGTATTTTGGGCATGAGTTCACTGAGTGCATCAAGTACTCAGCCCCTGCATATGTTTTCCCTATGTGCAGGTTGAGCGTGGACGGAGGACGGAGGATGTTGAGCATTGGACAGAGACAGTATTCAATAAATGATCTGGTTGCTAGTGTGTCTTCATACATAGTAGTAGCTAACTCTCAAATGCTTCCGCTATGCCAAGTTTTAAGAATTTCTTTTATTTCCTTTGAATTGTCAAACTATGTCATTCACGTTATGTACCTTCGGGATTTGAAACCTTGTTGATAAACGAAATTTCGTATTTTGATCGATAAGTCGTACTTCTTTGGTTGTTCCCCTTTCTTCCCCGCTTCTTAATTCCCCCACTAGTCACGATTTCCCGTGCTTCCTATCCTTAGGAAGGGCGGTCGTGACACAAGTCTTTATGCTATCTACTGAAAGACGAGGTCTTGATAATAATTTATTTCTTAATCAATGTACGTTAGCATTGAGCATACGGTATTGATTATGCACTACTTTGACTTGTCAAATGGTGATTAATATCTAGCGGTGCTCAAGAGGTGAGTCTCGTTTGATAACGTCCTCAAGAGGAGCTTGAAACAAGGCTTTATTATTCGGAACCTAGCTAGTTGGAGTTTGATTACTCTATGAATAATAAATAAGCGTTTCTTGCTAAGTCCACTCTTGGAATTAATAAGATGTTAATTAATTAAGTTCATAGCAGACACTAATTAATTAATAGACGTTTCTATCTTAAGCACGGGAAATGAATAACAATTAATGGAAACCCGGAATACTTATAATTTTGGATTTGGATGGGCAGTGCAATAATACTTCTGTAGTGGCTGCTCGTAATATTCCAATATAAGCTTGTATTAAATTGTGGGTTCAATTTAATTAGTAAAAAGCTAATTGGGGGAGGCCATATCCAAATTTTTCCATAGATCCCTGACTGGGCCCAATATGTGACTTAATATAAATTGGAGAAAAAGGAGACAGAAAATACACTTAATTATTTCTCCAAATTTTCGTCCCCCCCTAGAGAAGAAGTACACGAGAATTTTCTCTTCAGCTCTCCTCCGTGAGATAAAATTTATGCCTTCTTTATTTAAGTCCTAGTACTTTGGTGAGATTAGCCCATACTGATATCAACGTACAAGTCTGGGAACCAGTTAGAAGATCTGTGGTTTAGTACTCAAGATCATCACGTGGAGGATGCGCTAGCCATCGTCAATTCTTTGGAGAATTATCAAGGTATATTGGCAAATCCGTAGTAAGCATGTTTTAGGTTTTAATTATGCTTAAAGCATGATTTAATTCAAGTTATGAGCATGATACATGTGATAATTGCGCGAATAGAATTTGTCTGAATAGTCTGCTAAATAGATCAGGATTATTATGTAATCGATTTATGTATGCTTCCGCTGCCAACCCCTTCAATTGGTATCAGAGCTAGGTTTTGGCTGTGATTAGGAACACCCGACTTACCTCAGAGCCTATACCGGAGGTTGAGCTTTACTCTGACGAGCTCACCTCCTTTATTTTTTAGCGACCTAACGTGCCACGGTGTTCCCCCCGTGGCTCTGATACCACTGTATGGGATCATACCACCATTACATTGTTACTAGGACCTCTTTTGCTATTACACCGCTTACTGAGTTGGCTAGACTCAGAGGAACAAGCCGCAATACAAAAGATGGTTACACTGATGAACCCTAGGTACAATCTACCTATCTAGTTAATAGGTTACAATCAAGAAACCTTAGCTTAAGACTGGATCCTCGTCAGGTTCCAGGCTCCAAGCTTACCTTGACTTCCCAACCTATGCACTAAGAAGAATAGTCAGTATAACAAGAAAGGATCCTGAAGGATCTAATCAACTACCAAGAAAAACAGAATAGAATCAGAGAATTTAGAAACAAATGGCTCAGGTCACAGCAGTGACTGCACTAGGCCTCGGACCTCCCCAATTCTCACAGCAAGTCACAATGATGAACACCGTTGAACGGACCACCCAATCAGAGATCTGTGAAACCCTAGATCTCACCGATTCTCGTACACCATGACCTTCTCAACACACGGATCCACAACAACCTCTCGGACACAGCCTTGCACACAAGAACCTCTCACTCAACATTTCAAGCACTCTGGAATCGGTCACAGGAGAAAGACCGAAACCCTAGTTATGAGAAGGAAACCGAAGAAGTGACCTAACTCACAAACTACACCGATAGATCTCTTTAGTACTGAGAATAATCGGTGGAAACAAGAGCTCGAAGGAAATCGCCGGCTAAAACCGCTGGAAAACTAGAGAGAAGTTAGAGAGAAGGCGGAGAGAACTTTAGAGAGAGTGGGCTACGGTTAATATTAATCCAGCCAAACAAGTCAGACGGCTCAGATGCTGGATCCGGGTGGTGCCAGTTGTCGGCTATCCGGCGCATCAGGTAAGTGAGACGCGTATTCTTGGGCCACCAGGGATTGGGCCCTGAATTAATCCAGTTGGGCCCCAAATAATATTGGCCCAGGCAAATATTAACCGTGGCCCATATCTTGAAGTGGTTCAACTTCAACAGGGGTGAAATCGGGGCTGCCAGAGCGGTGACGCAGCGGCTGCTGTGGCACCGAGCTACAACGGTGGAGTGAATCGAAGCTACTGAGCCGACGGTTGGGTCAGGTCAGCAGCTACTCGATCTGGACTACAACTGAACGACAAACCGATGACGCGATGGCTTCAGCGACGATCCTGCAGCGGCGAATTGGGGATTTGTTCTCTTTCTATTTTGTGTGAGAAAAATCAGGAGGGAGAGAGAGATGAATTCAAGGATTTTGTTTTGTTCAACAAATGCAGTCTTCTGTGTGTTCTTTTGAAAAAAAAATACATGAGAGAGATGAATTCAAGGATTTTGTTTTGTTCAACGAATTTGGATTTTGAATGGGGGGTTCATTTTGGTGTTTTGTACTTTATGTTTCTTTCAAAAAATGTGAGTATACTAAATCATTCCTTTCTTTATGGATTAATGTATTTTGGTTCTGGATCAAAGAGTATATTTTGATTCTTAATGGGCTGCTGCTTTAATTTGTTTTGGGTTTTAGAGTTAATAAAGTCATCGCGGGTCGAATTATCTCTTGCAAAGATTGTTGGGGACGTGAGCGACCGGAATTAATCAAAATACCTAAGCTTCTAATTAGTAAAAATTGTAATCATATCAATAAAAATAATCGAAGCCTTAAGATGCATGCATCTTATTTATTTACTTGATTACTTGTGTTAATCTTATAAATTCAACTGTCTTAATACTTGAAATTGAGATGATCAGATTATCCTTAGGAATAACCTTAGTCAAAGAAACGTTGGAATTTAGAGTTGGCAAGCTTGTAAGACGGTTGGTAAGCCTTAAGTTTAGGTGTTCCACGCATAGTGTTCCCCTGCGACCAGTTTCTTAGATCTAAACCATCTCCTAATCTTAATCTATCCCTCCTTTTGACTATGGCCAGTAAATTTAGAAGTCTTTTAGGACCCAAAACCAAAAATAAAATGGATAAAAACATTGTTTCAAGTAGTGAAACTCATGCCCCTATAGATTATTCTAATTGGAGCATCCCTAATGAAAAAATAGAAAACTACTATGATATAGGACTTATTGATTTCAAAACTGCCTTTTCTATAAGAACTCATGAAGAAACTAGAAGCATATTGCAAAAATCGGAAAGCTTTCCTCTTCTTAATGGAAGATCAATAAAAAGATATAGGGAACAGAAATATAGATATGCACATTTTGGTCTTGCCCAAATTGCTGTCAAACCCTTAGTCCACATAGGAGTTGATACTCCCATTTTGCTTGTTCTAAGAGATAAAAGACTCAAGGATTACAAAACTTCTATATTAGCCATGGTTCAAACAAACATATGTAATGGTCCCATCTACTTTAACTGCTGTCCAAATTTCTCTGTCGATCTCACAGACCCCATGATCCTTGAATCTCTCATCCTTGATGTTCAAATTCAAGGGGATAAGTTTCATGTATGTAAAAACTTTGCTGTCATGTTTAGAGTCTATCTTAGACTAATGACGTCTAATCTGAATTCTAAATTCAGTAAGAATCCCTTTTCAAAAGGAGAAACTATCCTTCTGCAGGTTGATGCTGAGCAGTCCTCAACCTATACTCCTAAAAGATTAAAATGGGATGAAATTACTATCCCAAGTCAGTTTACTATAATAGAACCTCAGGCTCCTAGAAACTTAGAAAAAACGGAACCATCTCAGATCATTGAAGAACCAAATGGCACTATAACTGTCAAATTTGATAGAACAAATTCTTTCTCAACCTTTAGAAACAATAGGAGTTTCAACTACGAAAGTAGTAGAGCCTCTTGTTCTGACATGCCTAGCACATCTGAAAGAAATTGGACCTTCAAAACTCCCATACCTCGACCAAATTCCCCTACGGAACAAAACATAGATGACCCTTACTCACCTACCAGGAGTACTATGGTCATAACTACTAATAAAGAATTTGAACCTGACATGGATTATCTTAAGAAAGAATTAAGCAATCCCATTTACAAAGAAAAAGAAAGATGGTTCAATGAATTAAATGATAAAATTAAGAGTGAAATAAAAGAGAAATGGATGAGAGAAATGAAAAAAATCAAATCAAATTTCCTTTTTTATGATTTCATAGCAATTCATCTATCCTCTGAAGGATGGTATAATTGTTTCAAAAAACCCGCCATAGAAGTTGGATCAAGCCTTATGAAAAGATGGTATTCTTCTGAAAAAGATATAGTTATTTCAGCTGTCCATCCCCCTCTTCAAGCTCTGAAAATTCAAACTGCTAAAGGAGAGATTATTGCTGACCCTTTCAAACAGACTAATGTTACTGACCCTGAGGAAAACAGAGAATTCCGGAAAATTATCCAACAAAGTAATTTTTCAAACCAAATCCTTGGTACCATTGCAGAACAACTAGATACTATTTCATCAAAGTTATTTACTGTTAATAAACAAAGCATCCTTAACGATACTTCCAAACCTTTTTTCAAAAGCAATGATAATTTGAAAAATAAGAATATTTCCTTCAATTCAAAAACAGAGGAAATTCTTAATAAGATCTCTGGAAATCTTGCTGGGCCAAGCAAGTCAACTACGAATGTTATTCAACATTGCTACGAGTCTAGTACTGAACAGTCAAGTCACTCTTCCTCTGAAAAGGAAAATAATTTTGTTGAAAAACTAGAAGATGTTTTCAAAGAGTCTAGTAACTCCCCTCTTAAAATAAATAAAATTTTCAAGGGGAAAAGATTTAACAGTAATAAACCTTATTATAGTAGGCCTTCGCCAGCAGATCTACTGTATGAAGAAAGAGGTCAATTTCATAGGTCCAGTTATGATGGAACCTCAATTACTGAATGGAATATTGATGGAAAACCTGAATATGAAATTCTCAATACTTTACAAGAAATGGGAATGGCAAAAATGGCATTTAGATATGCTGGTATTTCTGAAAAAGAAGCTTGTGTCCTCCTTGTTAACGGTTTTACAGGCCAACTTAAAAATTGGTGGGATAATGCGTTAAGCCTAGAAAGCAAGGAAGAAATTCTTAATCATATTGTTAATACCGAAGATCAAGATGGTGAAATACATGAAACAAGCGATGCTTGTGATTTCCTTATTATTACCATCTCCATGTATTTTGTCGGAAACCCTAGGGAAGAATATAATAGCTCCTCTATGGTTTTAAATAACCTAAGATGCCCTTCCTTATCCGATTACAGATGGTATAAAGATGTCTTCATAACTCATGTCCTCAAAAGAAATGATTGTAATCAAGCCTTTTGGAAAGAAAGATTCATAGCAGGATTACCCAAATTGTTTAGTGAAAGAATAATACAAAAACTTAAAGATGATATTGATTCTGAAAATATCCCTTTTGAAAATATAACTTTTGGTCAATTATTTGCTTTTATCAAAAAAGAAGGATTAGCCCTTTGTATGGAAATAAAAATACAAAACAAATATAGGAAGGACAAACAAAATGCCAAAAACGAATTAGGGTGTTTCTGTGAAATGTTTGGAATAGAAAAAATTGAGGCTCCTTCGTCTAAAAGCAAAAAGAAAATTAGAAAATTCAAAAAAGATACTCAAAAGCATGATTATTATAGAGCGTCACGAAGTAATTTTACAAAATCAAAAAGAAAATTCAAACCAACTAAGGAAAAGGACAGGGATAAGATAAAATGTGAATATTGCAAAAAGAGGGGTCACACCGAAGAACGATGTTGGAAGAAAAGAAATAAAAACATTAGACTACTAAGTAAACAGATTAATAACCTTCTAAGAGAAGAAAATAGTTCCTCCAATTCTGAAAGTGAGTCAGAAATTGAAGAAATTCAAAACAACTCTTGAAGTAGTAATTACAATAGTAGTAATGAAAATGAAAAAGATATTTGCAAAACTTGCATCAATACCATTTCTAAAGAAAAGAAGGAAGCTATTCTTGATCTCCTTCACCAAATCCCTGACACTGAAACTAGGGATGATTATCTTAACAAGTTAAAAGACTTAATTCTTGAAGAGCCATCTACTTCTAAGAAGGTTAATATAAAAGAAGATTTCAGCCTAAACAAACTATGGGATAAATATCCTTATCAAAGTATATCAAAACAAATAACTACAAAAGACCTTCAGAGTGAAATTAATAATCTTAAAAAACAAATTAATGAAGAATTTTATAGACTTAAAGAAAAGGATTTTGAATTAGAAACAAGACTTTCTATCATTGAAAATAATACAGAAGTTAACAACTGGGAAAATCCGGAACAGAATTCAGAAAATAATTCCATAAAAGTCATCCAAGAAATGAATTATCAAAAATGGCATGTTAATGTAACTCTGGTTATCAGTGACTTCAAAACCAACATAATGGCGTTAGTTGATTCGGGTGCTGACCAGAATATTATTAGAGAAGGAGTTGTTCCTACTAAATATTGTGACAAAACAAAAGAAAAACTTTACACAGCCAATAATAACCCTTTAAGAATCATATACAAACTTTCCAAAGCCCATGTCTGCAATAATGGTTATTGTTTCAGGAATATTTTTACAATTGTTGAAGATATCACCTACAATATGATTCTGGGAACACCTTTCCTAACTCAAATCTATCCTTTTAGTGTTGATGATAGTGGCATTACTACCAATATCCAAGGAAGAGAATTAAAATTTAATTTCATCTCCCCCATTTTGAAACAAGAAATCCTTAACCTTCAAAGAAGTTCTATCTTTAAACAAATCAATAAGATAACCCAAAAACAAAAACAAATAAGTTATCTTAAAGAAGAAATTCCTTTCCAAAAAATTGAAGAGCAACTCAAAAATCCTAGATTTGTTTCAAAAATCAAAGAAATAGAAAGTAGTTTTATCAAAAGGGTTTGTAATGAAGTCCCCAATGCTTTCTGGGAAAGAAAGCATCATGTGATTAATTTACCTTATGAAGAAGATTTCCACGAAAGTAAAATCCCTACGAAGTCAAGACCCATTCAAATGAATCAAGAACTTCTTGAAGTTTGTAAAAAAGAAGTTAAAGACTTACTTGATAAGAAACTTATTAGACCCTCAAATTCTCCCTGGAGCTGTTCTGCTTTCTATGTCATGAAACAAGCAGAATTAGAAAGGGGAACTCCCCGACTTGTTATTAATTATAAGCCCCTCAATAATGTTTTACAATGGATTAGGCATCCAATTCCTAATAAAAGAGATCTGATAAACAGGCTTTATAATGCAAAAATATTTTCCAAATTCGATCTTAAATCTGGATTTTGGCAAATTCAAATCGCTGAGAAGGATAGGTATAAAACAGCCTTCACAGTTCCCTTTGGACATTACGAATGGAATGTAATGCCTTTCGGTCTCAAAAATGCTCCTTCGGAATTTCAAAAAATTATGAATGATATCTTAAATCCTCATAGTCAATTTAGCATTGTCTACATAGATGATGTTTTGATCTTTTCCCAAGATCTTGATCAACATATAAAACATTTAGGAATCTTCTTAAGAACCATTGAGAGAAATGGATTAGTTATTTCTACTCCAAAAATGAAACTTTTCCAAACTAATATAAGATTCTTAGGCCATGAGATTGAAAAGGGAGCTTTTAGACCCATCAGTAGATCCATATCCTTTACAGACAAATTTCCTGATGAGATAAAAGATAAGAATCAATTACAAAGATTTTTAGGATGTTTAAATTACATCTCAGATTTCTTTCCCAACCTTAGGGAGACTTGTAAACCTCTCTATCAAAGACTTAGGAAAAATCCTTCAAATTGGACAGAAGAACATACCAATGTGGTTAAAACCATAAAACAGCAGGTCAAAACTCTACCTTGCTTAGGTATTCCTAATCCAAAAGCCTTCATGATTATTGAAACGGATGCTTCAAACATAGGCTATGGGGGGATATTAAAGCAAAAACTGGATTCAAAAGAACAACTGGTTCTGGTATCTGGAATAATGCGCAAATGAATTATTCTGTTATTAAAAAAGAAATTTTGTCCATAGTTTTATGCATTCAAAAATTTCAAGATGACCTTTATAACAAAAGGTTTTTAATCAGAATTGATTGCAAATCTGCAAAAGAAGTCCTTACAAAAGATGTTCAAAATATTGTCTCAAAACAAATCTTTGCCAGATGGCAAGCCATTTTATCCGTCTTTGATTTTGAAATTGAGTTCATAAAAGGAGAAAATAATTCTCTACCTGATTTCCTAACCAGAGAGTTTTTACAAGGTCGCAATGACGGACTCTAGGATGTCCAAGAAACAAAGTGTCAAAGATTATGAAATCTTCCCCTCAAATAAAACCTCAAAGGCCTTGGTTTCATCCTCGGCTCCCCTCACTCCTCAAAAACCCAATCAAAGACACCTTTCAAATCAAATTATTTCAAACAGATTTTCCCCACTTCAAAATACTCCCAAAATCCCTTATAATACTGTCCTTACCTCAAATATTCCAAAGTCCGCCAATATTCAAATCCCTAATGCTCCTGAAGAATTCAAATATTTTCCAAAAGAGTGGCATGAAGATTGTGGGATGACCCCTTTCACTGATTTTCCAGCCAAACTCTCTCAAACTGATTTCATAAGAAACCGTTTTCCAAACCCTTCCCAACTCTGGGAATCAGATGATTGCCTAAAGGACCAAAAGTATTATGAGTTTATTCTTGTTGATTCTGATTCAGTAGAGATAACTCATAACTACAACAGATCCAAAGAAATTGAGTATTCAAAATGCATTATCAAAAAAGTCCATACCACAACCACCTTTGGTGGCCTTAGTGAATTCAAAACCTTCAATCACCCAGCTCAGGGGTATAATTATATCGACTATAAGAATGCTTGGTTCAGAGCTTTCTTATTAAGATATTATAACCACTCCTGGTGTAATATCCGAAAAAAATTGTTGAATATTGTTTTTTTTAAGGAACGAATTTTGTGAATATCTTGTTTAAGATATGGTTTGGTAAGTCTTATTTGATTTATATTATTTTTGGGGATATGATTTTTTTTTACCTAAGCAACATGTAATTGAAATAGTTAATTAAGCTATGAATTAAAATCCTAATTAACAAATTAAACCTCTCTCTCCCTATTTTCGAAACCCCTCCCCCTCACCCCACTATTTTCTCAACCTCCCCACTTCCACATAACCGATACATTATCCCCTTTCCAATCACAATCATCAGTTTCTCTCATCTCCCTCTCGCTTTTGTTCTCAACACCGGTAAGGTCTCTCTCTCTCTTTCTCCCTCTCGGTTCTCACCTTTCCCCCACTCACTCCCTCTCATTGATTTCTTGAATTCATCAAGGTATCACACTCTCGCGTACCGATTTGGAGTCGGAGTAGGGAAGGCTTTCGAACTACATTTGAACTCTTCGAGAAGGTAGTCCAAAACCCTATTTCCATACCCGAACCACATGCATTTAGGACGTTTTGAATGTTTTAGATGCTGAATAGGTTTTGTGATCATGTGTTTGTGTGGGGTATGTTTTCGGTGGTGACTGACAGTGGGTTCCGACCCCTTTTTGACTGATCAAACGATCTCCTTTTGGTACGAAATTTTAACTGTGTAAACTTGGGTGTGTCTTCTGTGTGGTGTGTAAATTTCAGCTTCATTGGACGTCGGATGATTTTATAATGATTTTTGTAAGTAAACTGCGCAGTTCTGCGAGATGTACGTTTCTGGGTGATGTGTTTTTGTGCAATGGGTGTGAATCTGGGTGTTTTGATATTGTGATGTATGTGGGTGTGATTGGCCAGGGGATGGCTCAGAGGAATTAGCGTTTGGTTCGGGTGGTTTGTGTGTGTTGGCCGAGAGACTTAGGGTTTGGCCTAGGGTGGTGTAGTGGAGAGTTTTGGAGGTTTGATCTCATGTTTTCGGGTGTGTTTTGGGATGTAGAATGTGTGGTGTGAGTGTCGTATAAGGTTTGAGAATCGTTGGTTGGGGGAAAACTGGTGTGCACTTGATCGGGCCAGCGGCCGAGACGCCGAGCCAGATGCCGAGCCAGATGCCGAGACAGGTGCCGAGCCAGTGCCGAGAGAGGTGCCGAGACAGGTGCCGAGCCAGGGCCGAGCCAGACGCCGACACATGTGTCGAGCCAGGCGGCCGAGACGGTCGGCCGAGGTGCCGAGCCAGGCGGCCGAGACGGTCGGCCGAGGTGCCGAGCCAGGCCGAGACACCGAGCCTTTTCCGAACCTTTTCCGAGCCAAGTGAGCCGTTTGCACAAGGAGGGTATACCGGGAGTACGAGTGTTTCGGGTGTGTGTCGTGTGCGCGTCGTGGGTGCGTGGTATGCGTGTCGGGTGCGTGCGTGGTGTGTTTCGGACGTGTGATTTTGTGTGATTGACTTATAAGATGTTGTTAAGTGTGTGAACGTGTAACGTGCTAGATGTTGAAGTCATCCACGTATGAATCATGCATTGTCGTTTAAACCTCGTCTTTCCTGACTCTAATCATGACATTTATTTATCTTTCAAAAGGGTGATCTTTTACGAAGAAATTGTGGTTGAAGAAGGGAACTATTTAAAAGCTAAGCAATTGAGGTGGGCTTTTCTACCCTACTATTTTGTGGGTTATCTTTAATACGGACTCTGTTCCGGAAATGTTTATGGAGGTGAACTGTTTGTCTTGCCAACCGTTTTGCTTTGAAACCTATCTGAAGTGGTTTACCACATATGTTTAATCGAATTCGGGTCTGTAGGGCTGCGAACCCTCAGGCTAGTGTACACGAGACCGGGAGCCATCTGAGAGCAAGTTGGCCGGTCTAGTTGACCTGGGGTGTGGCCACGCCCCTTGTCACCCGTTGGATCAGATAGTGTATGATGGTGGGAATAAGGGTGGCAACACCAGAAAATGACTGCGCAGTCGAATTTATGAAATATGTTTTAGTGTACTTGGGTTATTTTCTTTACACTTAAAACCCCAAGGTTACACTGTTATGGCATGACAAACTATGATTTTGGCGTGTGTCCACTGAGTGCAATAAGTACTCAGCCCTGCATGTTGTTTTCTTAATGTGCAGGTTGAGCGACGATGGGGGATGACGGATGTTGAGCAATTAAATTCAAAATTGTGTTTTTACTTTGCCTTTTGGATGGTGTCGTGTCGTCATACCCGGCATTGTCTATCTCTTGGTCTTTTCCGCTACTTTGTAATCCGATACAATGTTTTTATTTAAACTCTGATTACTTTAACTTTAGTAATGTCGTCACAGTACAATGTTTGAAGTGAACTTTCTTTTATTAAATGTTTTCGGGTCAAGTATTCTTGTTCCCCCCTTTCTTCCCCGTTTCTTTATTCCTCCCCTAGTCGCGGTCCACCGTACTTCCTATCCTTAGGAAAAGCGGGCGTGACAGAGTGGTATCAGAGCGCAGTTTTCTTTCTGCACTGGATCCAAGAGTCTTTTTCTGTCTTGATCTAGTTTGTATCCCTGGATCAAAATAAATAATTGAGTAAGTTTTCAAAAGTGTCACTGGCTCAACATCCGACTCGTCGCACTCAACCTGAAATGAGGTAATGAAAAATTTTGGATTTTTGGAAAGTGGAGGAAATGGTGATTTTGGTTTTGTTCGAACGTGGAGGAAAAGAGTTGAGTTTTCGAGAAAGTGTGGAATGGTTTTTGAGTGGTGGTTAAATTTCAAAAAGTTTTGGAGAAAATGATTTTTGGAAAGTTTAAGTAAATGTTGGTGCATGTAGAAGGGTGCAAATTGATGTGAAAAGTTGGAAATTATTTGAGTTATGAATTGTTGTTTTGTGTCGAATTTATATGAAAGCATGTGGCTGATGTGTGATGATATGATGACGTGAATGTTGAGGTGAGCTTGTTATGTGAGAATGTGTTGGCCTTTTGAATGATTGAATTTAGACGTAAGAGGTTTTCACTAGTGCTTCTTGGACCAATAGTAGATAAGAATTTTTGGCTTTTGAACACCAGCGGGCTTGGAATTAGAACAGCGACACGTCTGCATACGCATATCTTTCTCTTCTTCGGTTATGCACTCTGTTTTTTTTTTACGCGAGGCGATTGTTCTTTTCCTAGATGGCGCGTATGTTCCGAACCCCGCGACGGAGTGATCGTGATAGACTTAGGGCACAGAGGGTGCTCAGGGAGTATAGAGTGTACCGGAAGAAGGATCACATACCGTTGATTGAGTTCGTAGCGCACTTCGACACCCTCTGGAGGGCAGCTCAGGAGTTCGGAGTGACAGAGCATGATGGCATTGAGAAGCTAATAGAATTGCTCCCTGACAGCTGGAAGGAGTGGGCTGAAAGAACGGCGAGGAGGTACACGTGGCATGAGCCCGTTACCGATGACATGGTGGGCGACATGGCTGGCTTTCGGAAGGCCGTGTATTGTGCACTGGTGGACTCTCGAGAGGAGCAGCCCCCACAGGATGTGCGAGAGAGGATCGTGTATCAGGACAAGTACGTGAGCATGTACGAGGGTGAGCAAGGGTTTGAAGATGACTATGAGGAGGAACTCGAGGTGGCTCCGCAAGGGAACCCCGAGGAGGACGATGACGAAGACCCGGAGGAAGGACCTATGGATGAGGATGATTTGAGTCGTAGTTTAGAATTAGAATAGTTCGTTGTCTTTTTAGTTTTTGCTTTTAGTACGATCTACTCTTGGGAAACAACGTTTGACCTCCTTTCTTTTAATGAGAATTTGATTTTGATATATACCCTACGTGTTGCATCTTATACTACATGAAGATTTTATAAGAAAATTTTGAGAAAGTGGTAATTTTGGATGAGAATTGTAGTAACACTTTTTGGATATTGAATCAGAATGCCGCCAAGACGTGTACGCCAACCACGACAAGGACCCAACGTGGAGGCACCACCTCCACCACCGCCTCCACCACCACCTCCACCACCGCCTCCACCACCACCTCCACCCCCGCCTCAGCAGGAAAGATTCATAGTGACGTTCTCCAGGCAGAACCCCCCTAAATTCGATGGACAAGGAGATCCATCAAAAGCTGAGGAGTGGATACGCGGCCTCGAGCGTATTTTCAGGGTCATGGAGTGTACAGATAGGGAGCGCATTGCTTGCGCCACCTTTCAACTATCAGGTGCTGCCGATTACTGGTGGGAGACTCGGCAAAGAACTATGAATCCTGCACGCCTGGAAGCGCTATCATGGGAGGAGTTTAAAGTGGAGATTGATAACAAATATGTCCCAAAGACGTACAGACGGGCCAAGGTGGTAGAATTCCACACGCTGAGCCAAGGCCGAATGACTGTAACCGAGTACGACCGAGCCCTCGCGCAGATGGCACGATATGCGCCTGAGTTGATGGACACCGACGAGAAATGGGCGGTGAAGTTCCGGGCCGGGCTCAGAGATGAGATAAAGGCCGCATTGGCTAGCCGAGGAGAACTCTCCTACTCGGAGATCTTGACTTGTGCACTGGACGTGGAAGATGCACTCCCTAAACCAAGAGTAGTGGCGACCACAAACGCGACACCCCTACAAGCTCAGTCAGGTCATCAAGAGAAGAGGAGGTGGGATGGTGATCAAACTCAGTATGGTGGCAAGAGGCAACAACACATGAGGAACCCACCCTACAATGGCGGGAGACAGAATACCCATCACCCGGGGGCAAACTTTCCGCCGAGGAACCCTCAATGTGGAAGGTGTTTCAAGTACCACACCGGAGAGTGTCGAGACCCCAGGTGCTTCAGCTGTGGTGGAAGTGGCCATTACTTCCGAAGTTGCCCAAATAAGAACATGGGAACGGGGACGAGACAAAACCAGTTAGGCTTCCGTCCACAATCCCAGGCACTACCTGCACCTCAACCGCAACAACGCCGCCAAGGACTGCCGTCGCAAGCAAGGGCCTACGCCTTGAAGGGGAAGCAGCCGGCAAACGGGAAAGAAACCTTTGGACAAGGAAACTTGGCAGGTATGGGCACACTTCTCAACATGCCTATAGTTGTCTTGTTTGATACGGGTGCATCGCATTCCTTTATATCAACTTCTTGTGTGGATACTTTAGGATTACCTACTATTAAGACCGAACCCACTATGAGTGTGACCTCACTTGTAGGCGGGACTATAGATATATCCCGATCTTGTGCGAGTGTGAACTTTGGAATAGGTGAACTCAGTTTATTGGCTCTTAATTTGCAAGTAATGACGATAGGTAGCGTAGACATAATCTTGGGTATGGATTGGTTAGCGGAGAACCACGTTACCCTTCATTGTAGAGAAAGGGAAATTTCGTTTGAAACCCCAGGAAAAGAGCCGACGAAGTTTTACGGTTTCTCAATGAGCCGACGCAAGTCCATTGTCTCTGCGCTGCAAGCCACTACAATGATGAGAAAGGGATGTCCAGCGTACCTTGTTTATTTGAATGGGGAGGAGAAGAAAGACAGGAAGATAGAAGATGTGGCAATAGTGAGTGAATATCCCGATGTCTTCCCCGATGCATTGCCGGGACCCCCACCCGACAGGCAGGTAGAATTCACGATCGATCTGGAGCCCGGATCGGCACCAATATCCAAAGCACCTTATAGGATGGCGCCAAAAGAGTTGGAGGAGCTTAAGGTGCAACTACAAGAGCTACTGGAATTGGGATTCATTAGACCTAGCGTGTCGCCATGGGGAGCACCAGTGTTGTTTGTGAAGAAGAAGGATGGAACGATGAGGATGTGCATCGACTATCGAGAGCTAAACAAACTGACGCTGAAGAACAAGTATCCACTACCAAGGATAGACGACTTGTTTGACCAACTTCGAGGGGCAGGAGTCTTCTCTAAGATGGATTTGAGGTCTGGGTACCATCAGCTGAGGGTTCGGCGAGAAGATGTACCCAAGACGGCTTTTCGAACAAGATATGGTCACTATGAGTTCGTTGTGATGCCTTTTGGACTGACGAACGCCCTGGCAGTGTTCATGGACCTTATGAACCGCGTGTTCCATCCATTTTTGGATCGGTTTGTCCTAGTTTTCATCGACGATGTGCTCATTTACTCAAAGAACGTGGAGGAGCACAAAGAGCACTTGAGAACCGTCCTAGCAACTCTAAGGGACGAGAAACTATATGCCAAGTTCAGTAAATGCGAGTTTTGGCTCAAGGAAGTGAACTTTCTTGGACATATAGTAACCTCAGATGGAATTCGCGTAGACCCGGCCAAGGTGGAAGCTGTGCAGGAATGGAAGTCGCCTTCTACACAAAATGAAATTCGAAGCTTCTTAGGACTGGCGGGCTATTATCGAAGATTCATTGAGGGATTCTCGAAGATAGCAAGGCCAATGACACAACAACTGAAAAAGGGAGTCAAGATGATTTGGACACCAGAATGTGAGGCGAGCTTTCAGTTGTTGAAGGAGAAATTGACCACCGCACCAATTCTAGCTGTGCCGGAGTCAGGGACTGACTATGCGGTGTATACGGATGCGTCGAAGGTGGGACTTGGATGTGTGCTTATGCAGAAGGGGAAAGTGATTGCATATGCATCGAGACAATTGAAGCCCCATGAGCTGAACTATCCGACACATGACTTAGAACTGGCAGCCGTGGTACATGCACTGAAGATCTGGAGACATCATCTCTATGGAGTCCGTTGTGAGATATACACGGACCATAAGAGTCTAAAGTACTTCTTTGAGCAAAAGGAGTTGAACATGCGCCAGCGTAGGTGGCTCGAGTTGGTGAAGGACTACGATTGTGGTATAAATTACCATCCGGGAAAAGCAAACGTAGTGGCCGATGCTCTTAGTAGGAAGTCTCAATCTCAGCTGGCCACCTTTCTTACTATCGAGGGGAGTTTAATCCAAGAGTTCAGTAAGATGCGGTTGGAAGTAGTGAGAATGCCCGAGACTGTGGAAGGAATAATAGCCACGTTGGTGATGGAACCCGACTTAAGAGCCAGAATTGTGGAAGCTCAACGGCGAGATACGTTACTAGAAAAGATTCGCTCAGAAGTGAGGGCGGGTGAACTCGGAAACTTTCACGAGGCAGCGGATAATGGTCTCACATACAAGGTAAGGTTGTGTGTGCCTAAGGATGAAGACCTGAGGATCGAAATCATGAGAGAAGCACATGAAACCCCATACGCTGCTCACCCAGGAAGCACCAAGATGTATCAAAACATGAAGAGGCAATTTTGGTGGAACGGTATGAAAAAGCATGTTGCAGCATTTGTGGAGAGATGCCTGGCATGTCAACAAGTAAAGGCGCTACTCCAACGGCCCTATGGGAGATTGCAACCCCTTGAGATTCCAGAATGGAAGTGGGAACATATTGCAATGGACTTTGTGACAGGACTGCCAAAATCCCAGCGAGGAAACACTGTGATTTGGGTGATTATAGATCGCCTCACCAAATCTGCTCATTTTGTACCGGTTCGTGCTACCTATGGATCCAACCAGTTGGCTAAGATATATGTGCGGGAGGTTATACGTCTGCATGGAGTACCAGCGACAATTACATCCGATCGCGATGCTAAATTTACTTCTAGATTTTGGACGAGCCTGCAGCGCGAGTTGGGGACTAAGTTGAATTTTAGTACTGCCTTCCACCCACAAACCGATGGGCAGTCAGAGAGAACGATTCAAGCCTTAGAGGATATGCTGTGGGCCGTGGTGCTAGATCGAGGCTGGGGTTGGGAAGAAGTATTGCCATTGGTTGAGTTCGCTTACAATAATAGTTACCAAGCGACTATCAAGATGGCTCCATATGAGGCATTGTATGGAAAGAAGTGTAGGTCGCCACTTTATTGGGATGAAGTGGGTGAGAGAAGAATTCTCGGACCAGACTCTGTAGAAGAGATGATAGAGATTGTTCGACAAATCCGTGGGAGGATCAAGGAGGCGCAGGATCGACAGAAATCATACGCCGATGCTCGGAGGACCGATCTACAATTCGAATCTGGAGAGAAAGTTTTTCTGAAAGTTGCCCCTTCTAAAGGAATAATTCGTTTTGGAGTGAAAGGAAAGCTGAGACCCCGATTTATCGGTCCGTACGAGATTTTGGATAGAGTCGGCGCGGTAGCATACAGATTGGCCCTACCACCAAGCTTTGGGAATGTGCACAACGTCTTCCATGTGTCACAATTGAGGAAGTACGTGTTTGACCCCACCCACATAGTTCACCAAGAAGAGATGATGGTCCTAAATCCCGACCTAAGTTATGAGGAGAAGCCCGAGGCCATTTTGGATCGAAGGGTGCAAGAATTGAGGAATAAGTCAATTGTTTCGGTGAAGGTACGGTGGAGGAATCATGGAGTCGAAGAAGCAACATGGGAATTAGAAGATAAGATGAGAGAGAAGTTTCCGGAGCTGTTTGAGTGATCTAGGCAAATTTCGAGACGAAATTTTTTTTTAAGGTGGGAGGAATGTAATATCCGAAAAAAATTGTTGAATATTGTTTTTTTTAAGGAACGAATTTTGTGAATATCTTGTTTAAGATATGGTTTGGTAAGTCTTATTTGATTTATATTATTTTTGGGGATATGATTTTTTTTTACCTAAGCAACATGTAATTGAAATAATTAATTAAGCTATGAATTAAAATCCTAATTAACAAATTAAACCTCTCTCTCCCTATTTTCGAAACCCCTCCCCCTCACCCCACTATTTTCTCAACCTCCCCACTCCCACATAACCGATACATTATCCCCTTTCCAATCACAATCATCGGTTTCTCTCATCTCCCTCTCGCTTTTGTTCTCAACACCGGTAAGGTCTCTCTCTCTCTTTCTCCCTCTCGGTTCTCACCTTTCCCCCACTCACTCCCTCTCATTGATTTCTTGAATTCATCAAGGTATCACACTCTCGCGTACCGATTTGGAGTCGGAGTAGGGAAGGCTTTCGAACTACATTTGAACTCTTCGAGAAGGTAGTCCAAAACCCTATTTCCATACCCGAACCACATGCATTTAGGACGTTTTGAATGTTTTAGATGCTGAATAGGTTTTGTGATCATGTGTTTGTGTGGGGTATGTTTTCGGTGGTGACTGACAGTGGGTTCCGACCCCTTTTTGACTGATCAAACGATCTCCTTTTGGTACGAAATTTTAACTGTGTAAACTTGGGTGTGTCTTCTATGTGGTGTGTAAATTTCAGCTTCATTGGACGTCGGATGATTTTATAATGATTTTTGTAAGTAAACTGCGCAGTTCTGCGAGATGTACGTTTCTGGGTGATGTGTTTTTGTGCAATGGGTGTGAATCTGGGTGTTTTGATATTGTGATGTATGTGGGTGTGATTGGCCAGGGGATGGCTCGGAGGAATTAGCGTTTGGTTCGGGTGGTTTGTGTGTGTTGGCCGAGAGACTTAGGGTTTGGCCTAGGGTGGTGTAGTGGAGAGTTTTGGAGGTTTGATCTCATGTTTTCGGGTGTGTTTTGGGATGTAGAATGTGTGGTGTGAGTGTCGTATAAGGTTTGAGAATCGTTGGTTGGGGGAAAACTGGTGTGCACTTGATCGGGCCAGCGGCCGAGACGCCGAGCCAGATGCCGAGCCAGATGCCGAGACAGGTGCCGAGCCAGTGCCGAGAGAGGTGCCGAGACAGGTGCCGAGCCAGGGCCGAGCCAGACGCCGAGACATGTGCCGAGCCACGCGGCCGAGACGGTCGGCCGAGGTGCCGAACCAGGCGGCCGAGACGGTCGGCCGAGGTGCCGAGCCAGGCGGCCGAGACGGTCGGCCGAGGTGCCGAGCCAGGCGGCCGAGACGGTCGGCCGAGGTGCCGAGCCAGGCCGAGACACCGAGCCTTTTCCGAACCTTTTCCGAGCCAAGTGAGCCGTTTGCACAAGGAGGGTATACCGGGAGTACGAGTGTTTTGGGTGTGTGTCGTGTACGCGTCGTGGGTGCGTGGTATGCGTGTCAGGTGCGTGCGTGGTGTGTTTCGGACGTGTGATTTTGTGTGATTGACTTATAAGATGTTGTTAAGTGTGTGTACGTGTAACGTGCTAGATGTTGAAGTCATCCACGTAGGAATCATGCATTGTCGTTTAAACCTCGTCTTTCCTGACTCTAATCATGACATTTATTTATCTTTCAAAAGGGTGATCTTTTACGAGGAAATTGTGGTTGAAGAAGGGAACTATTTAAAAGCTAAGCAATTGAGGTGGGCTTTTCTACCCTACTATTTTGTGGGTTATCTTTAATACGGACTCTGTTCCGGAAATGTTTATGGAGGTGAACTGTTTGTCTTGCCAACCGTTTTGCTTTGAAACCTATCTGAAGTGGTTTACCACATATGTTTAATCGAATTCGGGTCTGTAGGGCTGCGAACCCTCAGGCTAGTGTACACGAGACCGGGAGCCATCTGAGAGCAAGTTGGCCGGTCTAGTTGACCTGGGGTGTGGCCACGCCCCTTGTCACCCGTTGGATCAGATAGTGTATGATGGTGGGAATAAGGGTGGCAACATCAGAAAATGACTGCGCAGTCGAATTTATGAAATATGTTTTAGTGTACTTGGGTTATTTTCTTTACACTTAAAACCCCGAGGTTACACTGTTATGGCATGACAAACTATGATTTTGGCGTGTGTCCACTGAGTGCAATAAGTACTCAGCCCTGCATGTTGTTTTCTTAATGTGCAGGTTGAGCGACGATGGGGGATGACGGATGTTGAGCAATTAAAGTCAAAATTGTGTTTTTACTTTGCCTTTTGGATGGTGTCGTGTCGTCATACCCGGTATTGTCTATCTCTTGGTCTTTTCCGCTACTTTGTAATCCGATACAATGTTTTTATTTAAACTCTGATTACTTTAACTTTAGTAATGTCGTCACAGTACAATGTTTGAAGTGAACTTTCTTTTATTAAATGTTTTCGGGTCAAGTATTCTTGTTCCCCCCTTTCTTCCCCGCTTCTTTATTCCTCCCCTAGTCGCGGTCCACCGTACTTCCTATCCTTAGGAAAAGCGGGCGTGACACCTGGTTCATGGCCTTTCACCATAACTGTGAAAAACAATTTCCAATTTGGTTTTCTGATTGGTGGAGGAAAATGGGATCTTCTATCCAAATTCTTCCTCTTGAAGTTCAAAAGGGTTTTCACGCCTTTGCGGAATACTCTACCCTCAAAAATTTTCAAAAATTTATCATGTTCCATGCTGAGTTCAAAGTACCTTGGATCTTTTCCTGGGATTTCAACTTTGAGAAAATCTATCCGGATCCTTCTCCTTACTCTTTAACAAGAGTCTTCAGAATCAAATGGTGGGCTAGGTTTCAAAATCATATTGGAGCTGAACTGGCTGTCAAAAAATTCTTTACCACTGGTGAAAAGGTGGTTTTCCAAAGAGAACAAAAAGGAAAAGACAAAGCAGAAAAACCAGAAAAATTTAGCAACACAGAATCAAAACCTGGAAGTTTCATGGATAACCTCCCAGAACATCTCAAAGGGGATTTCTTTGAATTTTTGGCTCAAAAGTCTGTCTCTTCAAAATCCAAGTCTGAAGAATCGGTCTCTTCTGATCCTATTGGGGGTCAAGACCCCTTTGATTTCTGATGACAGGTTTCTTTAGAAGAAAGAATACTGAAGCCTATTCTAGGTTTCTTGTTGACAATATCAAAATTGATACCGATATGGTTACCTCTCTCTCAGAAATAGCAAAAATTGTTCTCGAAGCCCCTCCTAAAGAAGTGGATTTTCCATTTATTAGAGAAACAATTGATGACATTTTTCATAGAGTCAATAGGATCAAAAGGATGAAAAGAACTCTCAAAATTATCTCCATTATGACTGCAGCCTGATTGATGCATCCCTTCCAACGGTTCGATTTTAGATCAGAACTCAGATGGCTCCAGGCGGCGATTATTAATGAAGAAAGATGTCTTGAAGAAATGTATAAGTACCGCTTTAAAAGAAGTCATCATATGGATTTCTACTATGATGATGAAGAATGGAGACGTTGTCAATACATCAAACGTTGCAAAAACAGGATTCGGCTAATCAATATCATATTGGCTGCATAATTGCTTCATGGGTCACCCTCTTCAAAAGCTCTCTTCTCAAAAGTCAGAAATGACGGCTACTTTCTATTATAGTTATGTAAAAATCGTGTGAACAGTGAATAGTGAATAGTAACTTTTTGTAATAGTACTATGTAAATTAGTGTGATTTTCGTCACTGCTTACGTATTTGTAAGATACTGTACTCCTATGTAGCCAGGGTTGTTGGCTATAAATAAGAGGTCTGGAATGTAGAAAAGCACACCGAGTTCTGATCTCAGACTCATTGCTCTTCTCCCTCCTTCCCTCTGCTACCTTTTCAAGTTTTAATCCAGGCTAGACTCAGAGGAACAAGCCGCAATACAAAAGATGGTTACACTGATGAACCCTAGGTACAATCTACCTATCTAGTTAATAGGTTACAATCAAGAAACCTTAGCTTAAGACTGGATCCTCGTCAGGTTCCAGGCTCCAAGCTTACCTTGACTTCCCAACCTATGCACTAAGAAGAATAGTCAGTATAACAAGAAAGGATCCTGAAGGATCTAATCAACTACCAAGAAAAACAGAATAGAATCAGAGAATTTAGAAACAAATGGCTCAGGTCACAGCAGTGACTGCACTAGGCCTCGGACCTCCCCAATTCTCACAGCAAGTCACAATGATGAACACCGTTGAACGGACCACCCAATCAGAGATCTGTGAAACCCTAGATCTCACCGATTCTCGTACACCATGACCTTCTCAACACACGGATCCACAACAACCTCTCGGACACAGCCTTGCACACAAGAACCTCTCACTCAACATTTCAAGCACTCTGGAATCGGTCACAGGAGAAAGACCGAAACCCTAGTTATGAGAAGGAAACCGAAGAAGTGACCTAACTCACAAACTACACCGATAGATCTCTTTAGTACTGAGAATAATCGGTGGAAACAAGAGCTCGAAGGAAATCGCCGGCTAAAACCGCTGGAAAACTAGAGAGAAGTTAGAGAGAAGGTGGAGAGAACTTTAGAGAGAGTGGGCTACGGTTAATATTAATCCAGCCAAACAAGTCAGACGGCTCAGATGCTGGATCCGGGTGGTGCCAGTTGTCGGCTATCCGGCGCATCAGGTAAGTGAGACGCGTATTCTTGGGCCACCAGGGATTGGGCCCTGAATTAATCCAGTTGGGCCCCAAATAATATTGGCCCAGGCAAATATTAACCGTGGCCCATATCTTGAAGTGGTTCAACTTCAACAGGGGTGAAATCGGGGCTGCCAGAGCGGTGACGCAGCGGCTACTGTGGCACCGAGCTACAACGGTGGAGTGAATCGAAGCTACTGAGCCGACGGTTGGGTCAGGTCAGCAGCTACTCGATCTGGACTACAACTGAATGACAAACCGATGACGCGATGGCTTCAGCGACGATCCTGCAGCGGCGAATTGGGGATTTGTTCTCTTTCTATTTTGTGTGAGAAAAATCAGGAGGGAGAGAGAGATGAATTCAAGGATTTTGTTTTGTTCAACAAATGCAGTCTTCTGTGTGTTCTTTTGAAAAAAAAATACAGGAGAGAGATGAATTCAAGGATTTTGTTTTGTTCAACGAATTTGGATTTTGAATGGGGGTTCATTTTGGTGTTTTGTACTTTATGTTTCTTTCAAAAAATGTGAGTATACTAAATCATTCCTTTCTTTATGGATTAATGTATTTTGGTTCTGGATCAAAGAGTATATTTTTATTCTTAATGGGCTGCTGCTTTAATTTGTTTTGGGTTTTAGAGTTAATAAAGTCATCGCGGGTCGAATTATCTCTTGCAAAGATTGTTGGGGACGTGAGCGACCGGAATTAATCGAAATACCTAAGCTTCTAATTAGTAAAAATTGTAATCATATCAATAAAAATAATCGAAGCCTTAAGATGCATGCATCTTATTTATTTACTTGATTACTTGTGTTAATCTATGTGTTACTTTAAATTCTAAAGGTGCTATCTCGTAATTGAATGGTGATGGCAAGGGAAAGAATATATATTTGTGGATTAAGCACTCGAGGTGGGCTTTCTTTTAAATAAGGACAATGTCCTAACTATTTTTATCAATGTGAATGAAAATGTGAATATGATTATCATGCCGTATTTTTTGGTTTTAACGTGCTTATCTGAAATGGCTTTGCCATTTATTATTTAAATCGAATTCGGGTCCTTGTAGGGCCGCAATCCCTACTTGGATTAGTGTACACCTATGGTAGATTGTGTGCCAGCATACGGGTTGGCCGGTCTAGTGACTTGGTTTGTGGCCACATTCCAAGTCATGTATGAGCAGATATGGTTCACGTCTATGGGATAATCACTGGCCAGTCGTGATTTTTGAACGATGAAATATTTTGGTGCCTCGGTCCTTTCTAAAGCTAAAATCCCGATGGTCACTTGAAATTGACATGATGAATATGAATATTTTTGATAAACTGTTTTCGGCATAAGTCCACTGAGTATTTTATAGTACTCAGCCCTGCATGTGTTTTCCTTATGTGCAGGTTGAGCGACGAGGAGCTTGGGTGGTGTTGAGTCGAACTTGAATATCTTGTTGCTTCTTAATTTTGAACTTTGAGGGTCGTCGTGTCTTCATACATGGTGTCACCTTCTCTTGAACGCTCCCACTAAATTATTACTATCTTTTTCAATTATGTTTTGAATCCCTTTTGCTCTTGGATTATAAAATCTGTTAGCCGTTATCTTTTGATTAAATGTCAAGTCAATACTCTGATTCTCCCTTCAAGTCCCATTAGTCGTGACCACCCACATTTATTAAACCCCAAAAGGGTGGTCGCGACACATTCCGTGATGATCTATTGAGTTGCTACATAATCGTGAGAGGAGGTTGGCGAGTTAGAAGAGCTTAGTTGACACTACAATTAGCTTCCCATAAATCAACACTGTTAATTGAGAGTGAGGACATCTTGAGGGTCTTAGTAGCTTTTGGGAGTTACAAATCTAGGATTGACGCCCCTAGTGTATGTAATCTACACTTGTGCCGCATGGACAAAACTTATGTGACTCGTTCTAGTGAAGTAAGAACTGTGCTAGGGGACCATAACTATGTTTTGTGTAAACCATAATTGTGAAAGCTCTATCCTTGGAATTCCACTCTTTGCCTAATTTACCCCAAAACTCTTGTTTCTTTAGATAGTATTTGACACTTAGTACATTATAGACAATTGCAATTATATTCTCTGTGTTCGATATCCCGGTACTGACCTTTAGCTATACTATTTCTGCCTTGTATACTGATCTTGAAAAGCCAAGTACAACCTGTTAGGATTGGTATACTAAAAAGCATATTTCGAGCATGTTGCACGGATAGAATTGCTTGTATACAATAAACTCTACAATCCACTTTTAACCCAAGGCGAGAAGAATTAATTTTATCGCATTGGTGTTTGCTTATGCATTTATAAGATGTTTCTCAAACATTTAAATGTATAAGAAGCAAATAAGTCTAATTCTTCTGCATAGTAGACTGGTCGTGAACGACGTTCACAGAAGGTGACGCAGTCGGTCCTATGTAGAAGAGAAATATTTCACAACCTAGATAGGCTTTGGCTACCTATCGTGAAAGGTTGCAGTGTCAGTCCGCATGTTTCCTTACCTTAGGAAATAAACGACACTGGTGTGGTATAGCACTGAAGGATCTAACAGTTGAGATAAGTCTTTCTTGCTATTTACTGAAAGACGAGGTCTCGGTGATTGTTATTTCTTAATCATTGTTGATATAACATTGAGAATACGACATTGATTATGCACTACTTTGATTTATCAAATGGTGCGGATTTTTTGCAATCCAAGAATCCTGATATCTTGGGTAGTGGTGATTAATGTATAGAGGTGCTAGTATTGTTATTGCAATGAATCGTGTGCTGGGTGAGTCCAGTTTGATAATATCCTCAAGAGGTGTTCGAAAAAGGTTTTATTATTCAGAAACCCGGCCGGTTGGAATTTATTCCCGAATAATAAATAAAGATTTTGAACTAGACAACTCTTGGAAAAAGATATTAATTAATTAAAGTCAAATAGCAGGCTTAAATTAATTAATAGATATTTATATCTTAAACACGGGAAATAATAAATTAAAGAGGTAAAGGTCAGATTACTCGTAATTTGGGAAAGGACGAGTAGTCAATATTATTATACTATAGTGGATGATAATAATATTCTATTGGACTTGTATTAAATTTGGGGCTCAATTTAATTAGTAAAAGTCCAACAGGTTTGGCCCAAGTCCAACCTCCATGGATCCCTAATCTGGCCCATCATAACTCTATATAAAGGTGACTAGATAGAAGACTAAATTAATTGATTTTTATTATAAAAATTCGTGCTCCCTCTCTCCGGGGAGTGGACGAAATTTTCAGTTTCACGGAACTGAAGTTCAGTCTTCTGCCTAGTTAAGTCCTTTCGATTCTGACAAGCTTTGCCCACTCAAAGGTCAGATTCTGAGTTCGGGATACAGATTAGGAGGTTCGTGGTTGAGTACGAAGAACATCACGTGGAGAATCCGCAAGCAATCGATGATTCTTTGGAGGATCAGATCGGTAATTCTAATCCGTAGGAAATTCATGTTTTAGGTTTTAATTCCTTTTACATGATTTATGTGCGTTCTAGCATGCTTTTTTGATTGTTTAACATGTGAATCAATTAATCCCATAATCGGTCAAATAGATCTGTATGCATGATTTATTTTTTATGCATGTCTTCCGCTGTGCAAAGGGCTCCAAACCCCAACAACTGGTATCAGAGCCAATTTTTGGCTCTGATTATGTGGATTAATTTCATGTTATGTAAATTGCTTGAACGCATGATTTTCTTCATTTTGTGTTGTTTAATTTTGTTTGAACGAACGACGAAGAATGAGAACCAATGGCGAGGGAGTACTCGGTTGGCACGAGCAGCCGGCGCTTGCGTCGGGGCTGCTCGTGGCTGTGAATTCAAGCCTCGGCGCTGCGCGTATATCTCTTGTGTATGTACGTGATTTTTAATCAATAGAGTAATCATTACTTGCCTGTTTTGATTAATTGGTTATGTGTATGTACGTGATTTTTAATCGATAGAGTAATCATTACTTGCATGTTTTGATTAATTGGTTATATGTATGTACGGGATGTTTGAATCAATTCTTGTATGATTCTTGTACGTTGTTTTAAAGCGTGATAATCAAATCGTCAATTTGCACACCCACGGCTGCGTAAAAATCGCAGCAGGCGAGTGGGAGCCTCTAACGGCTTTGTGCGAGAGCGATTTGGATCAGACTGTAGGGACGCTGGGCAGGCCGAGAAACTGGAAAAGTTGCGGTGCTGGGCAGATTGCTACAACCTACAGCAGCGACGTTCCGATAGGCGACGTCGAGCACTCCAGCAGCAGTTGCGGTCCGAGTGGGAGCTCATTGGTGGCGTCTCCCGGGCTCGTGTGGGCGGCGCAACTTTCTGAAATTAGTTATGGTTTCCTAAACCCTAGGAACTAACTTCGGAGAAATATTCAAAATTAGTTAGGATTTCCATAACCTAGGAATTAGTTTTGAATATATTTCAAGATATAATTTAGAATAAGATTTGACATATCTTAAATAGATTATCTAAAATTTAATTTTAATTAAATTATGGATTAGTTGAAATTTATCCTTATTTTATGGATTTGGATAGATATCCTGATAAATCCTAGATAAACTTGGATAATAACAATTAATTTATTTTCTTTTGTCTTATGGATTTATATAGATTAATTTTATGAAAATGAATCCTAGATAGACTAGATAAATAATTAATTAAATTTGGATTTTATCCTTATTTTATGGATTTAGATATATTTAATTATATCTAGAGAAATCCTAGATAAATTTGGATGAATAATTAAATTTATTTCTGTCATATCGATTTAGATAGATTTTATTCTATCTTGTTGAATCCTTAATTGACTAAGATAAATATTAATTAAGTTTATCCATATCTTGTAGATATTGATAGATCTATATCTATCTAGAATATATCTTAGTAGATTTGGATAATTAAAATCCATATTTATCTTTATCTTGTGGATATTTATAGAATTAATTCTATTTAGAAAATATCCTAGTATATTTAGATAATTAAATGTATCTCTATCTTATAGATATTGATAGATTTATATCTATCTAGAATATATCTTAGAAGATTTAGATAATTGTTAATCCAGTATTGTAATTATCTTTTGGGTTTAAGATAGATTTAGTTCTATCTAGTTAAATCCTAGTTGAATTAATTAATATTAATTCTAGTTTATCCTAATTTTATGGATATAAATAGATTTATTTCTATTTAGAAAATATCCTAGATAAATTTGGATAAAGATAATACAAGATAATCCTAATCTAATTGGATTTTGATATGATATATTCTAGTTTCTTATTCTAAATAATTTAAGATTTTCTTAAATCTTAGAGTGATTGGATTTTATCTTATGGATTTAGATAGATTTGTTTCTATCCTGAAATATCATAGTACAATTTTGATAATGATAATCCAAGATCAGTCTTATCTTGAATTTTAGGATTTGATTTTATCCATGTAAAATCTAGAATAATCCTAAGAGGATTTAGATAGATTCCATTCTATCTAGATAAATCCTAAATTGATTTGGATAGTCATTATCCAAATAAATCGTATCAAATCTGAAATTCCTATTTTGGATAAGATAAGGAATTAATTATTTAATTAAATCTCCCTAGATTTATTAAATAATTTCAATAATTATCCAGTGTGATTAATCACCATGAATTAAATGGATTTATCTATTTATTTGGTGTTAATATGTTTTAAGTGGATTATCTGCCTTATCTACTTATGTGATAATTTTGCAAAAGTCATATTTAAAATGACTCAGCGATAATTACGACAGTGTGTTGTATATGGTCTCCATAAATTGGTCTATATATGAAGCAGTTTCTAATATTATCGCAACCCACCTTAGTGGGAGCAATAATCCTACGAAATAGCAAGTTCATAAGATTAGACTTCTTAATAGTAAATTGTTTAAACTAGAAGCGTGTTTCTAATATTATCGCGACCCACCCTAGTAGGATCCATAATCCTACGAAATTGCAAGTTCGTATGTTTAAGCATATTTATAAGATAGCTATGGAATTTTGTTAGTGGCGTACGACCTTCCCTAGAAGGAGTATCGAAACAGAAATGAAATTCCTAGATGCAAATATTTATGGTAAATGCTTAGGCAATATTTGGCGGCCATGCCACGTTAGTGATCTCTGGACTATTCGTCGGTATTGTGACCAGGAAATTGTTGGAATCCGAATTTGTATGACCTCCCTAGAGGCGTACTTATTTTGGTTTTTACGGTTGTGAGATACATAAATTGTTTTATGGTTGTTTGCGATTATGTATTAAGCATAGTATGTGATAAATAGTTTTATTTCTTCTCAGCCAAATTCTTAATAATGTCTGCGAACCTTAAAGAAATCAAACTCGAAGGCCAAAATTATGTAGACTGAAAATATTAAATGGATAAGATTCTCATTGCTGAAAACTTAAAGTTTGTACTCACTAATTCATGTCCTCCATTTCCTCGACAAAATTCTACAAAGAAAGTTTGAGAATGCATTTTATGCATGTACTCGATAAGTTCTTTGAGGAAGAAGGTCAAACTACTTTCTTTTAAGTAGTGAGACAAATCTTGGTTTATACCGATGATAAAGGAATATCCAATGAGGACGTTGTCCAGATTCTATTGGAACATCCAAAAGAGATAGAAAGTTTTCATGAATCTTCTGATTCAGTTACTCAAATAGTTTCTACACTCAGTTCATCGCCAAATGTAATAGGAAGTGATTATATGAAGGTTGTTACTGAAAAGTTGGAAACCTTTGGCATTATATTCACTTTATTACTATTGGAGGAAGATAACATGATACTTGACGAATTCATTAAGGTTGTATCTTTCCTATGTCTTAGTTCAATCGAACAGAAGACTAGCAATGGAAAGGGGGAAGAGCTGAATTGTCATCAATGCCTGCTGAAAGCAAGAAAGGCAAGAAAAATTTGGTGAAAAAGGCAAAGAGAAGATGCATTGTAAGTCGGATTGACCTCTTATATAGAAGGACAATGACTTAGAAAACAATGCAACTTCTAAAGGTGAGATCTACATCTAGTTGGGCAGTTGTTGCACTTGGAGCTATTTATTTATGCTCACTTTATTGTTTTGTTTTGATGTATAAGACTTTGTTTTATTGGTACAGTTTAGTTTGGAAAGAATTCAGTTTCAGTTTCTAAACTTGTTAATGATTAAATGATGTTCGATGTCATTTGATAATGCATGCATTATTGAGAAATGTTCATCGAATATCTATCATAGTGCCATAGAAAAACAAATTATACATCATAGTATCTAAACAATATAATTGCAAAAAGATTGAGTTTAACACCACAGTTCAACTTCTTAAACAATGAATGATAAAGTATTTATGGTACTTAATCATAAGGCCAAGAAAGTACTTAGTAATTGTTCAAACTGATTTTGTCTAACTCAAGTGACTATCGAGATTTTAACAGCTTACTTGTTAAATAGCTTGAAAGTCAGGTAAGTCTGGTTGATGCACAACAAGTTAGAATCTTTTGGTGGTTCAAGGGATTCAGAATACTTATAGAGGTACGAAATAGAAAGACTAGCAAGTCTTAATGGTTTATACCATAGCTTGACACGAACGATAACGACTAAAACATGATATTACATGATTAAATGGGACTCTTGTGCTCGTTCTTGCGGAAGAGCACGGCTGTGGTTGTTGTGCTCTTGCCTAAGAGCAAGCAGAAAAAGTGGGGTCGGGCCCACAATCGTGCTCATTGGCAAGAGCACGGTTGTGGTTGCTCTAACCCAACGGGTTCATGTCGGATTCGTGTGGATTATCGTGTATCTAAGAAAAAAGTTAACACTCTATTAATGATAGTAAGTTACTATACAATATAACTTGACACGACACGATAACGACTAAAACATGATATTACACGATTAAATGAGATGTTACAAAATTAGAAAAATTATTTTCTTAAATCAAAATAATAAAATTAATGTATAATATTGAAGTACAATAATATTATATCTATACAAAATTAAATAATTAAAATAATTATTTTTTAAATAAAATTAAAGTATAATATTTTTTAATTTATAAAAAATTAATTACTAGTACTATTTTTAAAATTAACAAAACTAAATATAATATTTTTTTAGTTACTTAAAATCAAACTATAATATTTTTTAATTAATAAAAATAACAAAATTAAAGTGTAATAATTTTTTGTTCTCTTTCTATCTTACATTACCAATAATATAATTAATAAATAAATACCAATAGTATAATTATTTAAATTATAAATTATATAATAATTATTACTATTATTATTATTTAATATTAAATTAATAACTAATCAATATAGTCTTCGTAAAAATTTAAAATTGTTAATTATATTCATAATGGTAAAAATTTGAATATTTTTAGTTAGGTGTTTCAACCCTAAAATGAGTATGAAATAATTTAATATAAATAATTCAATTGATTTAATTACTTTAAATAATTAATTTAATTAGGTATTTTTTTTCTTGATTTATATTATTAATGCAATTAGATGTATGTATAAAACACTAAAAAGAAAGAAGAAAAAGAAGAGAAAAGTAAAAAGAGGAAACATAAACTAAGGAAAAAAAGTAAAAAGAAAGGAAGGTAAAATACTAAAAAGAAAGAAGAAAATGAAGAAATTAAGAAGGAAAAAAGAAATAAGAAAGGAAGAAAAAAATCACATGTTTGGTCCTATTTAATTAAAATTTCCAAAAATATCATCCATAACTAAAAAATCACATGTTTGGTAGCCAGAGTTATTTTTGTTATATGGTACCAAAAACGATATAAAATAAAGATCACGTACCATTTATGTGCGAAAGTAAAAGATCAAGTATCATTTATGTAGTTCACTCTAAAAGAAAATTAAAAAAAGGATTATTATTAATGGATATAGACCATTTTTTATGGAAGGACAAAAAAATATGGCGATACTTGTATAGGATGAAGGGTGAATATAGTATCAACAAATATTTCCGCCAGATAATTAGTAGTATTCCGATTTTTCCGTAAAGGAAAAGGCATGGGTGACAAAATTTCTTGTTAATTAACTCCATTACAGTCACTAATTTGGATAGTATATCAACAAATATTTTCGTCTGATAATTAATAGTTGCCGATTTTGCCGTATAGGATAGGGCATGTGAGTTACAAAATTCCTTATTAATTAACTACATTACATTCACTAATTTAGTTAGTATCAACAAATATTTTCGTCTAATAATTAATAGTTGTCGATTTTGCCGTATTGGACAAGGCATGTGAGTGACAAAATTCCTTGTTAATTAACTACATTATATTCACTAATTTGGTCCACAGCCTCCACTCAATGGTAATTTATTTCACAAAACAGCATTGTACCAACCCAGTGGCTTTCTTTTGATGAAGTGAAATCAATATATCTTGATGTATAAATTTTGGGCGAAATTCTTGAAGTAATCGTATTTAGAAAATCATATCCCTAAATGTGACATTTTTTACTTCTACAGAAAGAGTTACGTATTCTCAAAATGTGTAAGTAATCGTATTTAGAAAATCATGTCCCTAAATGAGACAATTTTTTTTAAAATTCTACCAAAGGAGTCAACACATTTCCAAAATGTGTAAGAGCATTTACATTAGTGGATAATACACCTCCAATTTCTCCCGCCACGTTAGTATTTTATTATTTAGTCTATCCCCAAAGGGAAATTGAAATAGTTATAAAATTAAAAAATCATGCAAGCATTCTTGATTACATATACGATAAAGGACCAATCAATATTTTAGCCCTAAGTGTATTAATTTTTACTAATTTGGTCCACCACCTCCTCTACTCAATAATACTCCCAGTATTTTGTTATTTTTTTAATTTGTCTACTTGAGAAAAAAGAAGTCCTATATTCCACGTTTATTTCTTATGATAAATTGAAATAAATATCGTAAATTTGCTATATATATATACATACCATATGATCATTAATTAATTCCAGGTCTCATATTGTATATTTTGATTTTAGTATACTAGCATTATATTAAAATATAAAAATATTAGTAGTAGTTGAATTGGGTTATAAAAGGAGGCATATTAGCATACGAGGTTACAAGGGAGAAGAAAAAGCAGTGGAAAATGGATTGCGTTTTGATTGGTGTTGTGATGGGTGTAATGTTGTTGGGTTTAAGGTGGTTTGTATACCTCCAGGGGCCACGAAAACGGCTCCCTCCGGGACCCAGACCCCTCCCGATCATCGGAAACATTCACCAACTAGGTAAAAATCAGACCGAAACACTGAGACAGCTGGCGAAAACGTACGGCCCTCTGATGTCGATCCGCATAGGCAGCGTGTACACGGTGGTGGCGTCCACACCGGAGATGGCCATGGAGCTCCTCCAACGCCACGGTCAGGTCTTCTCCGGTCGGACCGTCCCCCATGCGATGGATGTAGGCGGGTTCAGCAAGTTCAGTATTTTCTTCGGTCCGGCCGGGAAGGAGTGGCGCGACAAGCGCAAGGTGTGCAAGGAGATTCTGTTCTCGGAGCGGTGCCTCGAAGAAAGCGAGGGCCTCCGCCAGAAGATGCTGCAGAAGCTGGTGGATCACGTCGGGGGCCACTGCGACCGAATGGATGTGGTCAACATCCACGATGTGGTATTCATGGCCAATCTCAACCTCTTGCTCACCACCATCTTCTCCATCACCTCCCCGGACACCGCCATGGAGTTGATGAAGATTATGAAAGATTTTTTCACCTTATTTGCTCCCAATATCACCGACTACTTCCCCATTCTAAAAGTCTTGGATCCGCAGGGGATGAAGCGCAAGGCTGAGTTAAGCTTGGGTAAACTCTTGGCCAAATTCCGTGATTTTCTTAACCACAGGTTGGACCACAGAAGGAACAACCCCAACAACAAGAAGCAGGATCTGCTCGAGGCAATCATCGATATCACCCAAGCAAACGACTACAGCATTACCACACAAGATATCCCTTATTTACTTCTCGTAAGTTCTATTTTCATTCATTTGGTCTACCTTTTTTCTAAAAAAATCTATAAATATACTAGGAATTAATCGTGGGAGGAATAGACTCCAACTCGAACATGGTCGAGTGGATCATGACTGAGCTACTATTCAACCCGGACAAACTCGAGAGGCTAAAACGAGAGATAAAGAGCGCAGTGGGAGAGAATGGGAAAATCCAGGAGGCGGACATCGCGTCCCTCCCTTATCTGCAGGCAGTGATCAAAGAAACCTTTCGTTATCACCCGCCAGGGCCTCTTGCGGTTACCCGGATGTCAGAAGCCGATCAAGAGGTGAATGGTTATATGATTCCAAAAGGGACGCAGATAGTCGTCAATACGTGGTCAATGGCAAAAGATCCGAGCATCTGGACTGATCCGGAATCTTTTGAGCCAGAACGATTCCTTGACAACAAACTGGACTTCAAAGGCCAGCATTTCCAGCTCATACCCTTCGGGGCGGGCCGGAGAATATGCCCCGGAATACCCTTGGCAACTCGTATTCTGCAGATGACCACCGCTGTTTTGGTTCATAATTTTGACTGGAAACTTGAGAAAGACAAGGATCACCCGGACCATAAAGAAGCCATGTTTCGGATAAATTTGAGCAAAGCAACTCCACTTAGAGCTTTTCCGTTTAAAATTTAAGATTTTCTCATCTTAATAAATGGACAATAATAGCCCATGCTTCCAATAATGTAACCCATGTTGTGTATTATGTATATTGAAAATTATCAATCATATTACTATTTGGTACTTCATCCATCCCAATTAGCTGAAATATATCTTTCAGACACGGAGATAAGCTAAAACAGGAGAAAGAATAAAGAAATAATATAAGAGAGAGGATAAACTAAGAGTAATTAGATATTTTGTTTTTTGTCAAAAAAGAAATACTACTCAACTAAATTGAGACATTTCGAAAAATATTGTATATTTTCCCAAGAATTATGCACCTATCTTAATTTTATATCTCACTTACAGAGATTAATGTCATTCTTTCGCATGAATGAAATCGGAGCTTTAATTACTTTGTAACAGTTTAAATAAAAAAAATTAATTACTTTAGAATAATTAAATTACTTGGAATAAATTAGATCCGAGTTTAAACAATTTACTAAAAGAAATAAAAAAACATAAATTGAGTCCCAAGTCCAAAACTTAAATAATACTCCCTCCGTCCCATGCTACTTGCACTTTTCATTTTAGACCGTAAATTTGGGATTGATTTTTTTGTGTAATTAAAAAAGAATTTTAGGTGTAATGAGACATCACTTAATAAAAGAGCTCTTAACTTAAACTAACATATTAATTAAATGCATTAATTCTAACTTAAATTATAAATAGTGTAAGGACTTTGTGACGAGCCGAAAAGTAAACGTGCGAGTAGCACGGGACGGAGGGAGTATCACGCCCACTAACTCAATAAATAAGGCCTAATTATTAATTTATTTCCAGCCCAACTCAGTTTTAACGAAACAGAGCCAAAACTTAAAACTTGGCCCAATTGTATTATGTCCCTATAATGTGTATTATGCGTGAAATAATGTAGCTCGGGTAATTTAAATCATATCTATCCAATCCATATATCTAATGGCTATAATTTGTTTTATGTTTAAGACTAAAAAGTGTTAGGACCTTAATACACCCATATATATACTATTTACATTTACGCTACTTCATTTGGCGGAATTGAATATTATTAAGAGTAAAGGCCAAAATTGGTCCTGAACATATAGCCATTTTACGTTTTTGGTCCTAAACATTATCATTTGGATTTTTTGGTCCTGCAAATATGGAAATTTGATCATTTTGATCCTCCGTCAATATTTCCGTTAAAAACTAATGGTCAACGGCTAATTTTGACCAAATTAAACTTTTAATTCTGATTTTTTACTCCCTAATTAATTCCCTAATTATTTTTACATTTCAATTTCATCTTCTTTCCTTCCACTTATCATCATCCAAAAAACAAAAAATCAAAGAGAGAAATTTAAAGGAAAGATCCAAATTTGGAACTAAAAAGAGTGAAATACGAGAAGGAAAACTTAGATCCAACAATTAAGTGATATACCCATCTAGAGAAGAAAGAGTGAACTACTGAGATTGCACAGCAAAAAAATCCATGGTCATCTCCCTCATCCTCACTCTCTCTCTCTCTAATAATCTAACCTCATTCAGACATGTTAAAGGGGTAAATCTGAAACACACCCTCTCATTTCATCATCAAACAATAGAAAGGCGGAGAGAGAAGGGAAATCCACTATGGGCAGTAACCAAGCATAGTTGAAGTTTGACTAAGGTAAGGTAAATCAACGGCTGGCATCAATGAAAGAAGGAATCTTGACCGTAAAAGGGCAATGTGTCTCATTTTCTCTAGTTTCGATGTGGGCAATCCAGCTCTGCGAACTCCGCCCCCTTCCTCGACACCCTCCTCTCCGACTACGTCGTCCTCATCTGCAAATTCCGCGACGTCCACGTCTCCACGGATCGGGCCTCCATCGGCCTCATCGTCGACAGTGTCCGGGTCGCCCACCCCGATCTCTTGGTCGGATCTAGAATGGCGGTTCACGAAATTGACGGAATTCATTTAACTAGGGTTTGAGGGGAAGAGGAAGGAAGAAGATGAAAGATGAGAGGAAGGAAGAAGATGAAATTGAAGTGTAAAAATAATTAGGGAGTAAAAATTCAGAATTAAAACTTTAATTTGGTCAAAATCGGCCGTTGACCGTTAGTTTTTAACGGAAATGTTGACGGAGGACCAAAATGATCAAATTCTCATATGTGCAGGACAAAAAAATCCAAAAGATAATGTTTAGGACCAAAAACGTAAAATGGCTATATGTTCATGACCAATTTTGGCCTTTACTCTATTATTAATAATAAAGTAATATCTTTACGTTATATTCTGTTTGGACATGAATAGCCGTATTAATATATTATCATTTCTCTTGCAATTCTTATTTTAAAAAAGATTAAAATACTTAATAGTAATAAAATTTCCAAAACTTATCTTTTATATATTGATAGATTATAAATCGTTGGAGTGGTTTGATTGCTTTATAATTCTCTGAAAGATTAATACCCTAATTAAATTATACTAGTAATATATTAATATGGGTTATGAAATTTCATATTTATACTAGTCCATTTATGTGCACTAGTCCAATTCTAGTCTTAATTCATTTCTTCTTCAGTAGTATACTGTTGGTGTGAGCAGAAAACTTAAATATTTTACGGTTGATTCAATCCCACATTTAAAAAAATTTCCTATTGCGTTCCATTACATTAGTTTCACTACTTTAATATTACTAATTATTTAATTATAAAAGGAAAATTCTAAACTATATTGTAATTGGACTAATGAACACCAAAAAGAACTAGTATTTTATAATTAGATTAAATTACCCTAGCGATTGAAAATTGAAGAAAAAAAGAGAACATAACATGATATATGCAGTATTAGTACATGACAATATTAATTATGAACAAATCAAATTGTATAGGATAAAACCGGATTAAAAGTGATGAAAGTTGATAACAAAAGTCTTCAACGGCATATATTTGGTTCATAATGAATGAATCATACTAATATTTTATAATTATAATTATATACGTATTATATATTATATTAAAAATTGAATAAAATTTATAAGAGAAAAGGCCAAAACTGATCCGAACATATACCCATTTTACGATTTTGGTCCTATGCTTTATCTTTTGAATTTTCTCATCCTGAACATTTCAACTCGGATCACAATTGGTTCTACACTAACAGTTCCGTCAATTTTTAAACGGTTTTGACCCAATTTTGACGGTTTTAATTGTCCCATTCGGGTTAAAACCGTTTAAAAATCAGTCAAAATCGGGTTAAAACCGTTTAAAAATTGACGGAAATGTTAGTGTATGACCAATTGTGATCCGAATTGAAATGTTCAGGATGTCAAAATTCAAAAGATAAAGTATATGACCAAAATTATAAAATGGACATATATTCATGAACAGTTTTTACATTTACTCTTTTAAAATTTCATTGTGGCTTTATTAATTATTTATTATTTTCAAATAGTAATAATATTTTATTAATAATAATAATAATTTTAAATGATAGTACGTAATTTAAATAATTACTCCATTCATCCCATTCAAGATGACCACATTTCCTTTTTATTTGTACCAATCAAGATTACCACTTTCCAATTTTGGAAATAACCTCATCTGTCTTCTCTCCTCATTAAAATAATCAACTACCATTTTTCTCTCTACTTTCTTCCACCTATCAAACTTCAACTATGCTTGGTTACTGCCCATAGTGGATTTCTCTTCTCTCTCCGCCTTTCTATTGTTTGATGATGAAATGAGAGGGTGTGTTTCAGATTTACCCCTTTAACATGACTGAATGAGGTTAGATTATTAGAGAGAGAGAGAGTGAGGATGAGGGAGATGACAATGGATTTTTTTGCTGTGCAATCTCAGTAGTTCACTCTTTCTTCTCTAGATGGGTGATATCACTTAATTGTTGGATCTAAGTTTTCCTTCTCGTATTTCACTCTTTTTAGTTCAAAATTTGGATCTTTCCTTTAAATTTCTCTCTTTGATTTTTTGTTTTTTGGATGATGATAAGTGGAAGGAAAGAAGATGAAATTGAAACGTAAAAATAATTAGGGAATTAATTAGGGAGTAAAAAATCAGAATTAAAAGTTTAATTTGGTCAAAATTGGCCGTTGACCATTAGTTTTTAACGGAAATGTTGACGGAGGACCAAAATGATCAAATTTCCATATTTGCAGGACCAAAAAATCCAAATGATAATGTTTAGGACCAAAAACGTAAAATGGCTATATGTTCAGGACCAATTTTGGCCTTTACTCTTAATAATATTCAATTCCGCCAAATGAAGTAGCGTAAATGTAAATAGTATATATATGGGTGTATTAAGGTCCTAACACCTTTTAGTCTTAAACATAAAACAAATTGTTGCCATTAGATAGATGGATTGGATAGATATGATTTAAATTACCCGAGCTACATTATTTCACGCATAATACACATTATAGGGACATAATACAATTGGGCCAAGGTTTAAGTTTTGGCTCTGTTTCGTTAAAACTGAGTTGGGCTGGAAATAAATTAATAATTAGGCCTTATTTATTGAGTTAGTGGGCGTGATATTATTTAAGTTTTGGACTTCGGACTCAATTTATGTATTTTTATTTCTTTTAGTAAATTGTTTAAACTCGGATCTAATTTATTCCAAGTAATTTAATTATTCTAAAGTAATTAATTTTTTTTATTTAAACTGTTACAAAGTAATTAAAGCTCCGATTTCATTCATGCGAAAGAATGACATTAATCTCTGTAAGTGAGATATAAAATTAAGATAGGTGCATAATTCTTGGGAAAATATACAATATTTTTCGAAATGTCTCAATTTAGTTGAGTAGTATTTCTTTTTTGACAAAAAACAAAATATCTAATTAATATTATTTTATCCTCTCTCTTATATTATTTCTTTATTCTTTCTCCTGTTTTAGCTTATCTCCGTGTCTGAAAGATATATTTCAGCTAATTGGGATGGATGAAGTACCAAATAGTAATATGATTGATAATTTTCAATATACATAATACACAACATGGGTTACATTATTGGAAGCATGGGCTATTATTGTCCATTTATTAAGATGAGAAAATCTTAAATTTTAAACGAAAAAGCTCTAAGTGGAGTTGCTTTGCTCAAATTTATCCGAAACATGGCTTCTTTATGGTCTGGGTGATCCTTGTCTTTCTCAAGTTTCCAGTCAAAATTATGAACCAAAACAGCGGTGGTCATCTGCAGAATACGAGTTGCCAAGGGTATTCCGGGGCATATTCTCCGGCCCGCCCCGAAGGGTATGAGCTGGAAATGCTGGCCTTTGAAGTCCAGTTTGTTGTCAAGGAATCGTTCTGGCTCAAAAGATTCCGGATCAGTCCAGATGCTCGGATCTTTTGCCATTGACCACGTATTGACGACTATCTGCGTCCCTTTTGGAATCATATAACCATTCACCTCTTGATCGGCTTCTGACATCCGGGTAACCGCAAGAGGCCCTGGCGGGTGATAACGAAAGGTTTCTTTGATCACTGCCTGCAGATACGGGAGGGACGCGATGTCCGCCTCCTGGATTTTCCCATTCTCTCCCACTGCGCTCTTTATCTCTCGTTTTAGCCTCTCGAGTTTGTCCGGGTTGAATAGTAGCTCAGTCATGATCCACTCGACCATGTTCGAGTTGGAGTCTATTCCTCCCACGATTAATTCCTAGTATATTTATAGATTTTTTTAGAAAAAAGGTAGACCAAATGAATGAAAATAGAACTTACGAGAAGTAAATAGGGATATCTTGTGTGGTAATGTTGTAGTCGTTTGCTTGGGTGATATCGATGATTGCCTCGAGCAGATCCTGCTTCTTGTTGTTGGGGTTGTTCCTTCTGTGGTCCAACCTGTGGTTAAGAAAATCACGGAATTTGGCCAAGAGTTTACCCAAGCTTAACTCAGCCTTGCGCTTCATCCCCTGCGGATCCAAGACTTTTAGAATGGGGAAGTAGTCGGTGATATTGGGAGCAAATAAGGAGAAAAAATCTTTCATAATCTTCATCAACTCCATGGCGGTGTCCGGGGAGGTGATAGAGAAGATGGTGGTGAGCAAGAGGTTGAGGTTGGCCATGAATACCACATCGTGGATGTTGACCACATCCCTTCGGTCGCAGTGGCCCCCGACGTGATCCACCAGCTTCTGCAGCATCTCCTGGCGGAGGCCCTCGCTTTCTTCGAGGCACCGCTCCGAGAACAGAATCTCCTTGCACACCTTGCGCTTGTCGCGCCACTCCTTCCCGGCCGGACCGAAGAAAATACTGAACTTGCTGAACCCGCCTACATCCATCGCATGGGGAAAGGTCCGACCGGAGAAGACCTGACCGTGGAGTTGGAGGAGCTCCATGGCCATCTCCGGTGTGGACGCCACCACCGTGTACTCGCTGCCTATGCGGATCGACATCAGAGGGTCGTACGTTTTCGCCAGCTGTCTCAGTGTTTCGGTCTGATTTTTACCTAGTTGGTGAATGTTTCCGATGATCGGGAGGGGTCTGGGTCCCGGAGGGAGCCGTTTCCGTGGCCCCTGGAGGTATACAAACCACCTTAAACCCAACAACATTACACCCATCACAACACCAATCAAAAGGCAATCCATTTTCTACTGCTTTTTCTTCTCCCTTGCAACCTTGTATGCTAATATGCCTCCTTTTATAACCCAATTCAACTACTACTAATATTTTTATATTTAATATAATGCTAGTATACTAAAATCAAAATATACAATATGAGACCTGGAATTAATTAATGATCATATGGTATGTATATATATATATATATAGCAAATTTACGATATTTATTTCAATTAATCATAAGAAATAAACGTGGAATATAGGACTTCTTTTTTCTCAAGTAGACAAATTAAAAAAATAACAAAATACTGGGAGTATTATTGAGTAGAGGAGGTTGTGGACCAAATTAGTAAAAATTAATACACTTAGGGCTAAAATATTGATTGGTCCTTTTTCGTATATGTAATCAAGAATGCTTGCATGATTTTTTAATTTTATAACTATTTCAATTTCCCTTTGGGGATAGACTAAATAATAAAATACTAATGTGGCGGGAGAAATTGGAGGTGTATTATCCACTAATGTAAATGCTCTTACACATTTTGGAAATGCGTTGACTCCTTTGGTAGAATTTTAAAAAAAATTGTCTCATTTAGGGACATGATTTTCTAAATACGATTACTTACACATTTTGAGAATACGTAACTCTTTCTGTAGAAGTAAAAAATGTCACATTTAGGGATATGATTTTCTAAATACGATTACTTCAAGAATTTCACCCAAAATTTATACATCAAGATATATTGATTTCACTTCATCAAAAGAAAGCCACTTGGGTTGGTACAATGCTGTTTTGTGAAATAAATTACCATTGAGTGGAGGCTGTGGACCAAATTAGTGAATATAATGTAGTTAATTAACAAGGAATTTTGTCACTCACATGCCTTGTCCAATACGGCAAAATCGACAACTATTAATTATTAGACGAAAATATTTGTTGATACTAACTAAATTAGTGAATGTAATGTAGTTAATTAATAAGGAATTTTGTAACACACATGCCCTATCCTATACGGCAAAATCGGCAACTATTAATTATCAGACGAAAATATTTGTTGATATACTATCCAAATTAGTGACTGTAATGGAGTTAATTAACAAGAAATTTTGTCACCCATGCCTTTTCCTTTACGCAAAAATCGGAATACTACTAATTATCTGGCGGAAATATTTGTTGATACTATATTCACCCTTCATCATATACAAGTATCGCCATATTTTTTTGTCCTTCCATAAAAAATGGTCTATATCCATTAATAATAATCCTTTTTTTAATTTTCTTTTAGAGTGAACTACATAAATGATACTTGATCTTTCACTTTCGCACATAAATGGTACGTGATCTTTATTTTATATCGTTTTTGGTACCATATAACAAAAATAACTCTGGCTACCAAACATGTGATTTTTTAGTTATGGATGATATTTTTGGAAATTTTAATTAAATAGGACCAAACATGTGATTTTTTTCTTCCTTTCTTATTTCTTTTTTCCTTCTTTAGTTTCTTCATTTTCTTCTTTCTTTTTAGTATTTTACCTTCCTTTCTTTTTACTTTTTTTCCTTAGTTTATGTTTCCTCTTTTTACTTTTCTCTTTTTTTTCTTCTTTCTTTTTAGTGTTTTATACATACATCTAATTGCATTCATAATATAAATCAAGAAAAAAAATACCTAATTAAATTAATTATTTAAAGTAATTAAATCAATTGAATTATTTATATTAAATTATTTCATACTCATTTTAGGGTTGAAACACCTAACTAAAAATATTCAAATTTTTACCATTATGAATATAATTAACAATTTTAGATTTTTACGAAGACTATATTGATTAGTTATTAATTTAATATTAAATAATAATAATAGTAATAATTATTATATAATTTATAATTTAAATAATTATACTATTGGTATTTATTTATTAATTATATTATTGGTAATGTAAGATAGAAAGAGAACAAAAAATTATTACACTTTAATTTTGTTATTTTTATTAATTAAAAAATATTATAGTTTGATTTTAAGTAACTAAAAAAATATTATATTTAGTTTTGTTAATTTTAAAAATAGTACTAGTAATTAATTTTTTATAAATTAAAAAAATATTATACTTTAATTTTATTTAAAAAATAATTATTTTAATTATTTAATTTTGTATAGATATAATATTATTGTACTTCAATATTATACATTAATTTTATTATTTTGATTTAAGAAAATAATTTTTCTAATTTTGTAACATCTCATTTAATCATGTAATATCATGTTTTAGTCGTTATCGTGTCGTGTCAAGCTATATTGTATAGTAACTTACTATCATTAATAGAGTGTTAACTTTTTTTTGGATACACGATAATCCACACGAATCCGACATGAACCCGTTGGGTTAGAGCAACCACAACCGTGCTCTTGCCAACGAGCACGATTGTGGGCCCGACCCCATCTTCATCAAAGAATCCAGTATTCGTGTAAAGAAACACATATCTTGCGTTGAAGATTATAGAACCTGTACCTTTTCTATCATTTGGGACAACCTTAAAACATACCTCAGTACACAACTCCAATTACTTGGATACCTTTTCCAAAACATGTGTTGGAATAACTCCACACCTTGTGATGTGCTGGACTAGACTTGCCTCTAGTCCACAACTCGTGTGTTGTAGAAGGTACTGATGTTATAGTAGTTTCTTTAAGGTATAACTCATTGTTTCCAACGTATATCCCATCAATGATAAGGTGTTATTGAGTAAAACTATTCACTTATCGAACTTGTCTTCGAGAGACTTCGATATCTTCTTATATGACTATCCCATTCTTTAGAAGAATGCTTGGAGTAGTCAACTAGGATTTAACTCCCACTACTGATCTTAACTCATTGTTCGTCTCCTATGGTATAAACCATTAAGACTTGCTAGTCTTTCTATGTCGTACCTCTATAAGTACTCTGAATCCCTTGAACCACCAAAAGATTCTAACTTGTTGTGCATCAACCAGACTTACCTGACTTTCAAGCTATTTAACAAGTAAGCTGTTAAAATCTCGATAGTCACTTGAGTTAGACAAAATCAGTTTGAACAATTACTAAGTACTTTCTTGGCCTTATGATTAAGTACCATAAATACTTTATCATTCATTGTTTAAGAAGTTGAACTGTGGTGTTAAACTCAATCTTTTTGCAATTATATTGTTTAGATACTATGATGTATAATTTGTTTTTCTATGGCACTATGATAGATATTCGATGAACATTTCTCAATAATGCACGCATTATCAAATGACATCGAACATCATTTAATCATTAACTAAATTCTTTCCAAACTAAACTGTACCAATAAAACAAAGTCTTATACATCAAAACAAAACAATAAAGTGAGCATAAATAAATAGCTCCAAGTGCAACAACTGCCCAACTAGATGTAGATCTCTCCTTTAGAAGTTGCATTGTTTTCTAAGTCATTGTCCTTCTATATAAGAGGTCAATCCGACTTACAATGCATCTTCTCTTTGCCTTTTTCACCAAATTTTTCTTGCCTTTCTTGCTTTCAGCAGGCATTGATGACAATTCAGCTCTTCCCCCTTTCCATTGCTAGTCTTCTGTTCGATTGAACTAAGACATAGGAAAGATACAACCTTAATGAATTCGTCAAGTATCATGTTGTCTTCCTCCAATAGTAATAAAGTGAATATAATGCCAAAGGTTTCCAACTTTTCAGTAACAACCTTCATATAATCACTTCCTATTACATTTGGCGATGAACTGAGTGTAGAAACTATTTGAGTAACTGAATCAGAAGATTCATGAAAACTTTCTATCTCTTTTGGATGTTCCAATAGAATCTGGACAACGTCCTCATTGGATATTCCTTTATCATCGGTATAAACCAAGACTTGTCTCACTACTTAAAAGAAAGTAGTTTGACCTTCTTCCTCAAAGAACTTATCGAGTACATGCATAAAATGCATTCTCAAACTTTCTTTGTAGAATTTTGTCGAGGAAATGGAGGACATGAATTAGTGAGTACAAACTTTAAGTTTCAGCAATGAGAATCTTATCCATTTAATATTTCCAGTCTACATAATTTTGGCCTTCGAGTTTGATTTCTTTAAGGTTCGCAGACATTATTAAGAATTTGGCTGAGAAGAAATAAAACTATTTATCACATACTATGCTTAATACATAATCGCAAACAACCATAAAACAATTTATGTATCTCGAAACCGTGAAAACCAAAATAAGTACGCCTCTAGGGGAGGTCATACAAATTCGGATTCCAACAATTTCCTGGTCACAATACCGACGGATAGTCCAGAGACCACTAAGGTGGCATGCCGCAAATATTGCCAAAGCATTTACCATAAATATTTGCATCTAGGAATTTCATTTCTGTTTTGATACTCCTTCTAGGAAGGTCGTACGCCACTAACAAAATTCCATAGCTATCTTATAAATATGCTTAAACATACGAACTTGCAATTTCATAGGATTATGGATCCCACTAGGGTGGGTCGCGATAATATTAGAAACACGCTTCTAGTTTAAACAATTTACTATTAAGAAGGTCTAATCTTATGAACTTGCTATTTCGTAGGATTATTGCTCTCCACTAAGGTGGTTTGCGATAATATTAGAAACTGCTTCATATATAGACCAATTTATGGAGACCATATACAACACACTGTCGTAATTATCGCTTAGTCATTTTAAATATGACTTTTGTAAAATTATCACATAAGTAGATAAGGCAGATAATCCACATTAAAACATATTAACACCAAATAAATAGATAAATCCATTTAATTCATGGTGATTAATCACACTGGATAATTATTGAAATTATTTAATAAATCTAGGGAGATTTAATTAAATAATTAATTCTTATCTTATCCAAAATAGGAATTTCAGATTTGATACGATTTATTTGGATAATGACTATCCAAATCAATTAGGATTTATCTAGATAGAATGGAATCTATCTAAATCCTCTTAGGATTATTCTAGATTTTACATGGATAAAAAAACTAAAATTCAAGATAAGACTGATCTTGGATTATCATTATCAAAATTGTACTATGATATGTCAGGATAGAAACAAATCTATATAAATCATAAGATAAAATCCACAATCACTCTAAGATTAAGAAAATCTTAAATTATTTTTTAGAATAAGGAAATAGAATATATATATAAAAATCAATAGATTAGGATTATCTGTTATCTTTATCCAAATTTATCAGGATATTTTCTAATAGAAAGAAATAAATCTATTAACATAAAATTAGGCTAACTGCAGGAGTTGACACCACTAAATAGATCGTGTAGTGGAGGTCGTGAGGTTCTGGAGTCCACTATCTCCCAGTTCGGTGATACTGAGACCGAACTGCTGAACTATTGCGAGCAGCTTTTGCCGATCTGAGAGTAGAGCTTGATGGTCGGCTTTTACCGAGCTGTAGGCTGGGGCCGAACTTTTTGTAATGCCGAACTGATACTCTTCCTTGGCTTTGGGCTGATGGGCCGTCACTGCTATTGGGCTTGTTTAGTACGTACCCCATCACTACCCCCCGAAAGCGAAGTGAATCACTTCGGCGAAGCGAGTCACTTCGGCATTCTGGATAAAGGTACGAGGGAGGCTGACGTTAGGGGACGTGCCTTGCGCGTGACTGCATTAAATGCGACAGTAAAATCCGGCCGTGAATCCTGAAAAGGTTGGATTCGAAACGGTGCGATGATTTTGAAATCTTCTCCGAATCTGATAAATACGTCCTTTCTTCATCATTTGAACACTTTTGCCATTGCTTCTTCTGCATTCTCTCTTTTTGCGTAAAAATTTCCTTCCACTTTCAAGAATTTCTTCAGAATTTCTTCAGACTTTCAAAGAGTAAGAACCATGTTTCTTTTCTTCTTCTGAGTCAGGTAGCGGTTAGGAAAGGGGTAAGGGGTCTTCTAGCCGGAAAGAATCCGGGGAGAAGACCGTAGAGTATTTTCACAGCATCTTGAGTAAGGATACTGTGATATCCTTACACGAAAAATATTTTTTTCCTGGGGGGAAGGTTGCGATTCCCGACGACCTTCATAGGGCTGACTCGCCGCCGGAGGGTTACGCCACCGTTTATGAAGCCGGCTTGGAATGCGGGCTTCGTTTCCCTCTTCCCCCTGCCTTTGTAGAGCTGCTAGATTTTTTTCAACTCCCTTTAGGTCAGGTGACTCCGAACTCTTGGAGGCACTTATCGGCCTTTGCTGCCGAACTGCGTAGGCTAGATAAGGATCTGTCTCTGAGGGCAATCCTTAATTTCTTCCAGTTTAAGAGGAAGGGATCTTGGTTTTACTTGATCCCTTTACAGCCCTTTAGAGCCTTTTGTAAATCCAAATGGCCGAAATGGCAAAATCGCTTCTTTTTTTATAATAGGACTGCGGCTCCGGACTTTTCCTGGAGAGGGCCGAAGTCCGTTATTCCTCATCCTCGGGTAGAACCGTGGGGACGAGCTCGAGGCGAGCTCAATAAGATTCCCATGATTAGGAAGCAGTACTCGGAGTCTGAGCTCGTCAAGGGCGACTTCGTGTTCGACTCTCGTCTTCGGACGAGAAGAAGAGACTGAGGGTGAGGATTTCTTTTTTATGCATTACTGCCTTGACGACGAAAACTAACCTTGTTTTCTTGCTTTTTGGCAGTGAACTTGCTAAACAAGCTCGGTCGCAAATCCTCCGAATCTAAGGAAACCGGAAAGGCCGAAAACCACCAGCTCGGCGTCTGATGCCGAGAAGAATCCGAAGAGGCAAAAGACCTCTTCGGATCCAAAGAAGCCGGAGTCGACTTCGGCAAGGGGGAAGGGGAGAGGATTCAGAAACCCCCAAGAGCGCCAGAGAAAGACGTGGTCTTGGCGCCTCCTTCGGATATGTCTGTGAGCCTTTTGCATGGGCCAACGGACTTTGCCGAGGTAACTTCTCTTCTTGATTCTTTGGCTTTGCTTCTTTCCTGTATTTTTTTTGTGGCCCCTCGGTTGACTTTTTCCTTTTTCCATTTTTCAGAGGAACGATATGCTCTCCAAGCTCGTCGCCGTTGAACTCTCCAAAGCGTCCAACGATTATGCTGAGATGCAGAGGAAGTTGGCGGCTGCTCGGTCACCAGGCCGAACAGGCTAAGGCAGACTTTGAGAAGGCCAGAGCTGCTAGGATCTCGGCCCAGGATGAAGCCCAGTTTGCCAAAAACCAGCTCGTCATCCAGCGAGAGCAGACGAAACGGAGGGATGCTGCCCGCCGTGGTTGCCCAAGGGGAAGGTTCTCCGTGCTTTCGCGGAGAAACTCTTTCTGAGCAATCAATTTTCGGCCTTTGTCGGTTGGATCTGCTGAAACTGATGACCGATAATGCCGAGCATGGGCCCGAAGTCGTCCTGCCGCTGTACGGCCGAGGATGATAGCAGCTCGTCTCCAGAGTCTGCCGCTCCTTGAGAGCTTGCTTCGTCCTCAGTCCTGCTTTCTGCTGACCGAGTTCGTAGTTGCCGAGCTGACCGGGACGAGAATATGGAGGCTATCTTTGCCTCCTTAGGGCCAGTTTCACCCGCTCCCAATTTTCCACGGAGAGGTGAGACCGAGCAGCTTGATCAGCAGACCGGAGACAGGCAGGCCGAGCAAGAGGTGCTGCTGATCGGTGATGGGGGCACCGAGCAGGCTGGGGGGAGCAGGGGGGCCGAGGCTGAAGCTGAGGCAGACAAGGAGAAGGAAGCTGAACCTCACCGAGGAGCCCGGAGACGAAGCTGGCGGAGTATGATTTCGTCTCCCTTCTCTTAGTTTAGTTTCTTCCTTCTTGTAAAATGGCCTTGAAGCCCTCCTTGTGTAAAATATTTTTTCTTATGAATGAAAAAATTCTTCTTTCTACACTTGTGTCTTCGTATAGCTTTTCGTACTCTCTTTTACTCCTGTTGTGGTTTACTACCTGCTCAGTAAAATGAAATGCCGAACTGACATAGCTGCTTTGTATTCGTAACTCTTAAGGAGCTGGAGGTACTTCACTGGAAGCGGCTGTACTCTTCTGCTTTAGACGAAGCTGAGAAAAAAGCCATAGCTGACCAGATTGAAGAATGACGAACTCTTGGCTTGTTTAGTGAAGCTGGAGGCCGACAATAAGGACTTAGAGTCGAAAAGAAAGATCTGGAGGCCGAGCTGAACACTGCCGTCGCTTGAGAGGACTGCATATGAGGATTTCATCTGCAGGCGCGGGGGAATGACCATCTCTGAAGTTCAGGAACGAGTTGACGAACTGTGGGAGGGAATATCATGTACTCCGGAGGAACAATGCGCTGGAGAGCTCGGCTTGCCAACAAGTCGTGAAATCATTGCGGCGCTGGGCTTCTCGGTACGACATCATTCTTTCCCGGCGTCCCTCAATCGAGAGATTCCTTAGGCATTTCCCGCCAACAGATGGTCGCACTCCAGCTCAAACCTCTGATTCATTTGCTCAAAACCCTACTCCAAGTCAGCAACGAACTCAGGAACAACCGGAGACATCAAGACGAGGACGGACTGAAGTTCGCAGAGGAGCGGTGACTATGAGTGAGCAAGATCGGCAAATGATTCGTGACGAGACTCTTCGCCGCCGAGGTGCTAGAGCTTCCGGGCTCAGGAAGAGGCGGGGTAGGTCGATTAGAGCATCTCGTCGACCTGCTTATTCTTCAGCTGCCCGGAATGGCCGAACTCGGCTTCACGAGGATTTTGTGAATAGATGGCTCAACTTTAGCAACCATGGACAGTAGAATAGTCCTTTGTAATGGCGTAACGCCTTCTCGTGGGTAGCAGAATTATATGCCGAACAAGATTTACTAAATGAAATTTTCATTTCGCTTCTATCACTGCGTATTTACAGCTCAGCGAAAAAATTTCATCGTGCTCGTCCTCGGTCTTATGAAGTAAACTTCTTTGACCGGACTCGTCCTCGGTCTTATGAAGTAAGCTTCTTTGACCGGACTCGTCCTTGGTCTTATGAAGTAAACTTCTTTGACCGGACTTGGTCCTCGGTCTTATGAAATAAACTTCTTTGACCGGACTCGTCTTTGGTCTATGAAGTAAACTTCTTTGACCGGACTCGTCTTTGGTCTTATGAAGTAAATTTCTTTGACCGGACTAAGCTTGTGTCCTAATTTGGCGAGTTTTATCGCTCGGATCGGACTTTCCCTTGTCCTAATTTGGGGATCGGACTTTCCCTTGTCCTAATTCGGCGAGTTTTTATCGCGTGGATCGGACTTTCCCTTTGTTGCAGTTCGTTTCAGACGAACTGCTTGTTTCTTAAGCTGAATTGTGGTCTTGTATCCTCCTTAGAAGCTTGGACTCACAATCGTTGGCTTATATATGTTCTAAAAAGGGGATCAGCCTTCGAAGAACAAGATACCTCAGTAACATTTGTAAGAGACGACACGCACATAGACAGACAAACGCACATAGACAAACATGAAAAACAAGTAAAAACAAAGAAAGCACATACCCCTAGGACCGAACTAGACACAAGACTGACTGACCGGACTGTCTCTTACAAATGGAACTTCTTGAGGTTGGAAATGTACCATGTTCGGGGTACTTGTTCTCCTGACATGTGGGTCAATTTGTAAGACCCTTTGCCGAGGACTTCTGACACCCGATATGGACCTTCCCATGTGGGTTCGAGTTTGCCCAGCTTTTCTGCTCGGCTTACTTCGTTGTTTCTCAAGACGAGATCTCCCACTTGAAATTGCAGCTTTTTCACCCTTGGTTATAATACCGGGCTACTTGCTCCTTGTACTTGGCTGCTTTTATGCAGGCCAATTCTCTTCTTTCTTCGGCAAGATCTAGTTCGGCTCTCAGTCCGTCATCATTCATTTCTGAGGAGAAATTTAGAGTTCGGGGACTGGGTACGCCGATCTCAACCGGAATCACGGCGGGCGGGCGGCTTCTCAGGATTGAGACGTGGCCCCAATCGGTTTTGCACCGGAGTCCTTTGAATCCTTTCAAAAGGAGTTCGGCGAGGATGTCCCTGATCGCCAAAAGGAGTTCGGCGAGGATGTCCCTGATCGCTATGATCGGGCTTCCTCCTGTCTCCTCGGGATGAGCTGTCTAAAGACCGTTTGCGACGGTCTGCCTCATCGGCACGGGAGAACTGGTCCGCAATGTCCCACATCTCTTGAGCTGTTTGCGGACTGCATTCCACGAGCTTTCTGTAGAGAGCTCCGGGCAGGATTCCATTTTGGAATGCCGAAATGACAAGTAGATCATTGAGATCGTCTACTTGTAGGCATTCCTTGCGGAATCTCGTCATAAAGTCGCTGATCTTTTCGTCGCGACCTTGACGTATAGAAAGCAGCTGAGCCGAAGTGATTCGGGCTTCCGCTTTCTGAAAGAACCTCCTGTGGAAAGCATCCATTAGATCTCGGTAAGATCTAATGCTGCCTTGGGGGAGGCTATCGAACCACCTTCTTGCGTTCCCGATAAGCAGCTCGGGAAACAGCTTGCACATATGGACCTCATTGAGACCCTGGTTCGCCATGTTATACTGATAGCGTCCCAGGAAGTCATGAGGATTCACTAACCCGTCATAAGTCATCGACGGAGTTCGGTAGTTCTGTGGCAAGGAGTTCGGGTGATATCGTCCGCGAACGGAGTCTTCAATGCTCCGTACATGGCGAACCCGACATCTCTTCGGTATGGAGGAGATGGAGTTCTCCTGTGATTCCGGTACCGAGGAGGAACAGGAACATGTCGGGGTTGAGGATTCTTCTTCCTGGAAGACACGGCACTACTGCGGTAGTGACTTTCATGTCTGGATGAGGAGGGAGAATCCACCGTTTTCGTCTCCGGCTTTTGGCCCTTTTGCAGGAAAATTAAGAACTCTTCCTGCTTCTCGGCCAAAAACAACTTGACAGCCTCGTTCAAATCGGGCTGCTGGGAAGACTCGGTGCGATGAGTCTTTGAGCGGCTTGTTCCTTCTCCGTGAGAACTGGAAGTAGATTTCTCCCGAGGCTGTTTTCCTAACCTGCGGGCTGGACTAGCTTCCTCATGGTTATCACGAACGGAAGCACGGGTATTATGAGATCTGGTATGCATTTTTTTTGGTGGAAGAGGATCAAAAACTCGCTTTTATCACAGATTTGGTTCTCTGTTTCCCACAGACGGCGCCAGTGATGGTTGTGCGAATTTTTGATGGTAGTAAATGCAGGTAATAAATATAGATCACGACACAAGGAATTACGTGGTTCGATTTACTGAGGTAAATCTACGTCCATGGGAAGAAAGGAGGGCAAGATTGTATTGCTTGATCTGGTTTACCAGCTTACAAATACAGACTTGCTATATGATAATTGATGTCTAGAGAGCTTTCTCCCTTTTTTCTGTCTATCTGATCTAAGTTCTATTTATACATTGAACTAAGATCGTGGCTTGCATCACCACTAACTAGGTCGTGGCTTACATCATCACTAATTAGGTCGTGGCTTACATCATCACTAATTAGGTCGTGGATGTCGTGGAGGTCATGAGATCCTGCATGGGTCCACCATCTCTTTGTTTGGTCCGCTATTCTGCATGAGATCCTGCATGAGTTGACACCACTAAATAGATCGTGTAGTGGAGGTCGTGGAGGTTCTGCATGAGTCCACTATCTCCCAGTTCGGTTGAATACTGAGACCGAACTGCTGAACTATTGCCGAGCAGCTTTTGCCGATCTGAGAGTAGAGCTTGATTGGTCGGCTTTTACCGAGCTGTAGGCTGGGGGCCGAACTCTTTGGTAATGCCGAACTGATACTCTTCCTTGGGCTTTGGACTGATGGGCCGTCACTGCTATTGGGCTTGTTTAGTACGTACCCCATCATACTCCAAAGTTATTATTCTATTAGTAATAATTGCATATTATATTATGCGGATTCAATTGCGGTGATACACATAAGAATTCATTCGGTTTGTTAATTCAATAGTTTGAATTGTGTGAAGTTTTGCTTTACGTGAATATATATTCCAAGTCGGCAAATCGGGAATTGTCGCGGTAGCGATTCCAAGGGCGATCGGGCAGCAGCGGGTGCGACGACGCAGCGTCAGCAGCGTCGGTATCCCGCAGAGCGACCCCGGCGGTGGGACATCGACGCAGCAGCGTCGGAGATGTCCAGCAGCAGCGGTGCGCGATGCAGCGGCGCTGGCGGCTGGAGAGACAGCGATGTCCCAGCTGCAGCGAGCAGCGCCGGTGTGCAACGGCAGAGGTCCGGCGAAGTGACGTCGACGCAGCAGCGTCGGAGGCGTCAAGCTTGGCGAGCTCGCGAGACGAGTGGGAGCCCTTTGCGGGATGCTCCCGGACTCGAGACGTGATTGCGAGCTGCCGGAAACAAGGCAGCGGCCATGGATTCAATGGGAGTCCAGCCGAGCCATGCAAGGTTCGGTTAAGATTCTTTCCAAATTTTGATTAGGATTTCGAAATCCTTGGAGTTAATTTTGGAGAAATTTCCTAATTTTGTTAGGGTTTCCTAAACCTTTGTAACTAAATTTGGAAATAATTCAAGATATAATTTGGAATAAGTTTTGAATATACCAATTTAACTGGATCATCTAAAATTTAATTTTCTAATTAAATTATGGATTAATTGAATTTTTATCCGTATTTTATGGATTTAGATATATTTAATTATATCTAGAGAAATCCTAGTTAAATTTGGATGAATAATTAAATTTATTTCTGTCATATGGATTTAGATAGATTTTATTCTATCTTGTTGAATCCTTGATTGACTAAGATAAATATTAATTAAGTTTATCCATATCTTGTAGATATTGATAGATCTATATCTATCTAGAATATATCTTAGTAGATTTGGATAATTAAAATCCATGTTTATCTTTATCTTGTGGATATTTATAGAATTAATTCTATTTAGAAAATATCCTAGTAGATTTAGATAATTAAATGTATCTCTATCTTATAGATATTGATAGATTTATATATATCAAGAATATATATCTTAGAAGATTTAGATAATTGTTAATCCAGTATTGTAAATATCTTTTGGATTTAAGATAGATTTAGTTCTATCTAGTTAAATCCTAGTTGAATTAATTAATATTAATTCTAGTTTATCCTAATTTTATGGATATAAATAGATTTATTTCTATTTAGAAAATATCCTAGATAAATTTGGATAAAGATAATACAAGATAATCCTAATCTAATTGGATTTTGATAAAGCTAATTTTATCTAGAATAAATCCTAATAGATATGATATATTCTAGTTTCTTATTCTAAATAATCTAAGATTTGTTTAAATCTTAGAATGATTGGATTTTATCTTTGTCTTATGGATTTGGAGAAATTTGTTTTTATCCTGAAATATCCTGGTAAGATTTAGATAATAATATCCAATGTCAGTTTTATCTTGAATTTTAGGATTTGATTTTATCCATATAAAATCTAGAATAATCCTAAGAGGATTTAGATAGATTCCATTCTATCTAGATAAATCCTAAATTAATTTGGATAGTCATTATCCAAATAAATTTATCAAATCTGAAATTCATATTTTGGATAAGATAAGGAATTAATTATTTATTTAAATCTCCCTAGATTTATTAAATAATTTCAATAATTATCCAATGTGATTAATCACCATGAATTAAATGGATTTATCTATTTATTTGGTGTTAATATGTTTTAAGTGGATTATCTGTCTTATCAACTTATGTGATAATTATCCAAAAACCATGTTTAAAATGACTAAGCGATAATTACAACAGTGCGTTGTATATGGTCTCCTTAAATTGGTCTATATATGAAGCAGTTTCTAATATTATCGCGACTCGCCTTAGTGGGAGCAATAATCCTACGAAATAGCGAGTTCATAAGATTAGACTTCTTAATGGTAAATTGTTTAAACTGGAAGCATGTTTCTAATATTATCGCGACCCACCCTAGTGGGAGCCGTAATCCTACGAAATTGCAAGTTCATGTGTTTAAACATATTTATAAGATAGCTATGGAACTTTGTTAGTGGCGTACGACCTTCCCTAGAAGGAGTATCAAAACAGAAATGAAATTCCTAAATGCAAATATTTATGGTAAATGCTTAGGCAATATTTGGCGGCCATGCCACCTTAGTGGTCTCTGGACTATCCGTCGGTATTGTGATCAGGAAATTGTTGGAATCCAAATTTGTATGACCTCCCTAGAGGCGTACTTATTTTGGTTTTCACGGTTGCGAGATACATAAATTGTTTTGTGGTTGTTTGCGATTATGTATTAAGCATAGTATGTGATAAATAGTTTTATTTCTTCTTAGCCAAATTCTTATTAATGTCTGCGAACCTTAAAGAAATCAAACTCGAAGGCCAAAATTATGTAGACTGGAAATATTAAATGGATAAGATTCTCATTGCTGAAAACTTAAAGTTTGTACTCACCAATTCACGTCCTCCATTTCCTCGACAAAATTCTAAAAAGAAAGTTTGAGAATGCATTTTATGCATGTACTCGATAAGTTCTTTGAGATAGAAGGTCAAACTACTTTCTTTTAAGTAGTAAGACACGTCTTGGTTTATATTGATGAAAGAGGGATATCCAATGAGGACGTTGTCCAGATTCTATTGGAATATCCACAAGAGATAGAATGTTTTGAGGAATCTTCTGATTCAGTTACTCAAATAGTTTCTACACTCAGTTCATCGCCAAATATAATAGGAAGTGATTATATGAAGGTTGGTACTTAAAAGTTGGAAACCTTCTACATGATATTCACTTTATTACTAATAGAGGAAGATAACATGATAGATGATAAATTCGTTAAAGCTGCATCTTTCCTATGTCTTAGTTCAATCAAACAGAAGACTAGCAATGGAAAGAGGGAAGAGCTGAATTGTCATCAATGCCTGCTGAAAGCAAGAAAGGCAAGAAAAATTTGGTGAAAAGGCAAAGAGAAGATGCATTGTAAGTTGGATTGACATCTTATAAAGAAGGACAATGACTTAGATAACAATGCAATTTCTAAAAGAGAGATCTAGATCCAGTTGGGCAGTTGTTGCAGTGGGAGCTATTTATTTATGCTCACTTTATTATTTTGTTTTGATGTTAGAGATTTTGTTTTATTGGTACAGTCTTGTTTAGAATGAATTTATATTCAGTTTCTAAACTCATTTATGATTCTACGATGTTCAATTTCATTTTATAATGCTTGCATTATGGAGAAATGTGGATTGAATATCAATCATGGTACCATAGAAAAACAAATTATACATCATAGTATCTAAACAATGTAATTGCAACAAGATTGAGTTTAACACGACAGTTCAACTTCTTATACAATGAACAATAAAGTATTTATGGCACTTAGACTTAAGGCCAAGAAAGTACATAGTAATTGTTCAAACTGATTTTGTCTAACTTAAGTGACTATCGAGATTTTAACAACTTGCTTGTTAAATAGCGTGAAGGTCAAGAAAGTCTGGTTGATGCACTAAAAGTTAGAATCCTTTGGTGGTTCAAGGGATTCAGAATACTTATAGAGATGCAACATAGAAAGACTAGTAAGTCTCAATGGTTTATACCATAGGAGACGAGCAAATGAGTTAAGATCAGTAGTGGGAGTTAAATCCTAGTTGACTACTCCAAGCATTCTTCTAAAGAATGGGATAGTCATATAAGAAGATATCGAAGTCTCTCGAAGACAAGTTCGATAAGTGAACAGTTTTACTCAATAACACCTTATCATTGATGGGATATACGTTGGAAACAACGAGTTATACCTTAAAGAAACTACCATAACATCGCTACCTTCTACAACACACGAGTTGTGGACTAGAGGTAAGTTTAGTCCAGCACTTCTCAAGGTGTGGAGTTATTCCAAGACATGTTTTGGAAAATGTATCCAAGTAATTGGAGTTGTGTACTAAGGTAGGTTTTAAGGTTGTCCCAAATGATAGAAAGGTACAAGTTCTATAATCTTCACGGCAAGATACGTGTTTGTTTACACGAATACTAGATTCTTTGATGAAGATTATGAGGAGAACTACAAGCTTAACAAACATGATAATTCTCAAGATAATGAGAATATCTATTTTCCATCTTAACCAAGAAGTCATACCATTAGAAACTTATGCACTAAGAAAATCAACGTTTGTACCAAAGATTGTAAGAGTCGTGTCGTAGTGGGAGCGTTCTTTGCGAACAAAATAAGTTCCTGGGTCTAAAAGAGTCTTAAGACTCTGTCTTAGATCAACTTGAACATAATCCCTGTAACTATAAGGACGCAATGACTTATTCAGATAATCATTCTTGATAAGATGATAGATTCTGAATAACAATCTTAAATAAACAAGAATGTTTGCAAGACTTGCGATACTACCCATAGACTATTTCAGTCAGTGGGACCTAGTGGACCTGCAAGTGTAAGCATGGATCTCAAAAGGCTAGAATAATGGCAAAGGTTTATACCTAGAGAAAATTATATTCTCGCCTGCCATTTTTGCCTAAGTCGATCTGTATATTCTCTATTGTAGCCTACATAAATTAGGATGTATGTACTATGATTGTCAAGACAGTTTTCTTTAAGTAGAAGTCTTGAGGAGATCATCTGCATGAAACATCTTAATGGTTATGTAATACAGGGCAAGAAAGTGGAAAGTGCACTATATTTGGTATTCTTGGTACTCTACGATGATGACATCTATAAAAGTTGATAAACAACTAAGAGGGTTATCTAGCGTAGGAAACTGGTCGTCTACCCAGTTTTAGGATGATGGATTTAAGTTAATCTAGTTACATTCTAAGCATCTGTATCATTAGATTGCTAGAAAAAGAATGTATGTTTTCTTAAAGAATCCTACATCTACACAATACTTAGACACTTTAGCATTGAAAATTCCTAGAAAAGGTTTTTCTTTTTCTAGATGGAATTATTTTGTCTCTAGTCAAGTGTTTTTCAACATTGAATGAGATAAAAAAAAAGAATGAGACAAGTTTCATAATTGGAAGTCTCTTATATGCTATGATGTGTATTAAGTTAGATATTAGCTTTGCCGTTAGCATAGAAGCATGATATCATTTTAACCATGGCCAAGGACATTGGATTGGTAAAGAATATACTATAGTACTTGAAAAAGACTAAACGGTATGCTCTAGTTTACCAGACATCCATGTTATGTCCTTTAGGTTACATCGACTCGATTTTATAATTGATTGATGATCGAGTTATCCTCTGACTATGTGTTAACGTTAGGAGTTGAAAACTGAGTCATGAAGGAGTGTGATTACATCACAGACTCTATCATGAAAATTACAAGTGTGGTTTCATCAGAAACTACTAAGGTAGTTGTTAATCTCAGTAACTTCCTAATAGCTTTGACCGTGATTCCGAGTATGTGTATGAGTATTATATTTTGTTATAATTACTCTAGTCATATGTCTAACTCGAGGAAAACACGATCTGATAAAGCTAAGCAATCACATAGAGATGAAGTATGAAATTAATTAAGGATTAAGTGCGCAACAAGACGTTATGGTTTCCAAGATATCATCAGAGAACAACCTGGCAGAACTTTTCACAAAAAGCCTATATGGCAACATGTTTTACACATGAGGTGAAAAGTACGGTAGTTCGATGTATCATGGCCCGAGACCTGCTTAGAGTATAAGTGGGAGAGTTTTGGCAGTGGGTATACTCGAAAGCATGATTTTGAGTATAAGTGGGAGATTGTTAGAATTGGTATACTGAAAAGCATATTTCGAGCATGTTGCACGGATAGAATTGCTTGTATACAATAAACTCTACAATCCACTTTTATCCCAAGGCGAGAAGAAGTAATTTTGTCGCATTGATGTTTGCTTGTGCATTTATAAGATGTATCTCAAACATTTAAATGTATAAGAAGCAAATAAGCCTAATTCTTCTGCATAGTAGACTGGTCGTGAACGACGTTCACAGAAGGTGACGCAGTCGGTCCTTTGTAGAAGAGAAATAGAATTTCACAACCTAGATAGGCTTTGACTACCTATCGTGAAAGGTTGCAGTGTCAGTCCGCATGTTTCCTTACCTTAGGAAATAAACGACACTGGTGTGGTATAGCACTGAAGGATCTAATAGTTGAGATAAGTCTTTCTTGCTATTTACTGAAAGACGAGGTGTCGGTGATTGTTATTTCTTAATCATTGTTGATATAACATTGAGCATACGATATTGATTATGCACTACTTTGACTTATCAAATGGTGCAGATTTTTCGCAATCCAAGAATCCTGATATCTTGGGTAGTGGTGATTAATGTCTAGAGGTGCTAGTATTGTTATTGCAATGAATCGTGTGCTGGGTGAGTCCAGTTTGATAATATCCTCAAGAGGTGTTCGAAAAAGGTTTTATTATTCAGAAACCCGGCCGGTTGGAATTTATTCCAGAATAATAAATAAAGATTTTGAACTAGACAACTCTTGGAAAAAGATATTAATTAATTAAAGTCAAATAGCAGGCTTAAATTAATTAATGGATATTTATATCTTAAACACGGGAAATAATAAATTAAAGAGGTAAAGCCCGGATTACTCGTAATTTGGGATTGGACGGGCAGTCAATATTATTATACTATAGTGGATGATAATAATATTCTGTTTGGATTTAAATTAAATTGAGGCTCAATTTAATTAGTAAAAGTCCAACAGGTTTGGCCCAAGTCCAACCTCCATGGATCCCTAATCTGGCCCATTATAACTCAATATAAAAGGAGATTATAAAGGATATTATTAATGAATTAATCATCAATTTTCGTGCTCCCCTGTGGGAGTGGACGAAAAATCGGTTTTTGAGAAAACTGATATTCTGTCTTCTTTCTAATCAAGCCCTTTTCGATTCTGACAAGCTTTGCCCACCCAAAGGTCATTATCTGAGTTCGGGATACATATTAGAAGATTTGTGGTTGAGTACGAAGAACATCACGTGGAGAAGGCGCAAGCAATCGTCGATTCTTTGGAGAATCAGATCGGTAATTCTAAACCGTAGGAATTCATGTTTTAGGTTTTTATTCCTTTTACATGAATTATGTGCGTTCTTGGATGCAATTCTGTGTTTAACATGTAGTTAATTAATCTCATAATCGGTCAAATAGATCCGTAGATCTGATTCATTTGTGAATGCATGACTTCCGCTGTGCAAGGGGCTCCAAACCCCAGCAACCTCTTCCCTCATGTTTGCATTCAACTTTCTTTGCGGATCTCTATGGGCCTTTGCGCCTTCCTCCAATCTGATGTGGTGCATGCAAAGATCATGGCTGATCCCCACTAGGTCTGAGAGAGTCCATCCAATGGCCTTCTTGTTCCTTCGGATGACTTCCAACAATTCCCCTTCCTGTTCCTGGGTCAAGTTGTTGTTGACTATCACAGGGAACGTCTCATTCTCCTCCAGATATGCATATTTTAGACCAGGTGGAAGTGTTTTCAGTTCTTTCTTGGGTACACTCGTTTCCTGGGACAAGGGATTTTTCTCCTTATCCGGCCCTGGTAAATTTTCCATACTCGCAACATGGGCTGATCTCCTTGACCTGGCAAGTTCAGGATCTCTACAGAACTCCATGATTGCTTCCGCAAGTTCCTCATCGGTCAACTCAAAAGTGTTCATAGCTTCACACCATCCTGCAACTTCTCTGTCGATGTTGTGGCTCAATTCTGAGTAGTCGATCTGTTCCTGCATCAATTCCGTCTCAAGATACTCTTGGACTAGGGGGTTAATAACATCGATAGCATGCAGATTCTCAACATCCAATGGTTTTTTCATAGCCTCATCAATGCTGAACGTGCATTTTTCCCCATGATAATCCAAGCATATGGTGCCACCAAAAACATCAATGATTGTCTTAGCGGTGCGTAAGAAAGGTCTCCCTAGAAGCACTCCACTAGACTCGGCAGACTCATTTTCACTCATTTTTATAACATGGAAATCAGTAGAATACAGGAAATCATGTACCTTGACTATCACATTTTCTAAAACCCCCTCTGGACAAATGCACGACTTATCCGCTAGTTGGATTACCACCTTCGTATCCACCATTCCTATTCCTACCAACCTCTTATAGATAGAAATCGGTAAAACATTTATTGACGCTCCTAGGTCACACATGGCATGCTCGATTCTGATATCACCAATGGAAATGGGTAGAGTGAACATACCTGGGTCCGTGCGTTTTGAGGCCATCCTTCGCTTCTGTATCACCGCCGATACGTTTTCCCCGATCAGTATCTTTCCGGCTATGAACTCTTTAATGAACTTGCTGAAAATAGGCAGCTTCAATGCAAGTTGATCTCCAGCTTCCCAAAGGTGTCCATGAAGTCTACCGGTTCATCCTTTCACTTCTTGGCCTCCCCTCGGTAAGGAAATGGCTTTACTTGCTTCCCCATGCTAGAGGATTCTCTGGTTTCATTTATCACTTTTTCAACCTCTACTTCGGGCTCCTGGTCTAGGAAGAATGGTTAAGTCATTTGGGGCAGTGATTTTCCCAAATCACCAGCCTGAACGCCATCCTCTATTCGGGTCTCCCCTGTTTCAATATACCCTTGGTAGGAACTTGGGTTCTCCTTTTCCTTGTTCATCACGGGAGGTACATTTCCGTCCACTTTCCTCTTTGGACCTTCATAACCACGTCCCGACCTTAGAGTAATTTGACTGATGTTTGCCCGATCTGGTGGTTTGACTGTGGCAGGAATCTTCCCTTCATTCTTCGCATCTCGCTTAGGGAAGTTGCGATCTGGGACAGTTGTTTGGCCATCATGTCCACGCCGCCTTGTGCTCCATCTGAGCGTCCTGAAGTTTATGCACCATGTTATTGTTTGACTGCAAGTTGTTCTGCATATGCTGTTGAGTACTGACTAGGTCATGCACCATGTCGTCCATGCTTCTCTATGGTCTAGAGCTCGGTTGGTTGGAACCTGATCCTTGACTGTGATTACGTCCATTTCCCTGATTCGGGCAAAAATTTCCTTACCTCCTGCATTGTTGTTGTACTGATTTCCTGGCCCTTGGTTCCTCTGGTAATTGGGTTGGGAGTTCTGATAATTTCCTGGGTTGTTCCTCTGGTGTGGTGGTACATAGGAGTTCCCTTGGTTATTCTGATTCCGGTTGCCCCAGTTAGAGTGATCCCCTTGATTCCGGTTGCCCTAGTTGTTCTGTCCCTCCTGATTTCTCCCTGACCAGTTAGTCTGCCTCTCTGGCTGGTGCGAATACTGGGCATTCTGTTGTGGAGGTGGCTAGGTTGGATCATTATCGGACCATCTAAAGTTTGGGTGGGTTCTCCAGGGAGTCTCTTTCTGTTTCCCTTGATTCCAACTCCCATCTTGATTCCAACTTCCCATCGAATTCACCTGGGCCTGGTTTCTCCCTCTTGCGGGCCATAGTATTGCAGGGGTGGAGTTTCTCCTGGGTCTGGGGTTTTCTCTTTTTCTTGTGAGGCAGGGGGGTTGCTTTTCTCGATCGCCTTTAGAAGTGCCTTTTCCAACCTATCAATCTTGGCCTCTACCCTCTCATCGCCCTGCTCCAACACCGCATTGGCTGACCCTCTCCTCATAATGCTGCGCGGGTTATCGTATGCTTTCTTTGCATCGATCAACCTTCCCAAAGTTTCTCTAGCTTCACTTGCTTTATTCTTGGTAAAATTTCTCCCACTCGAGGAATTCATCAGTTCTTTTGACTCAGGGTTGGCTCCCTCGTAGAACAGGTAAAAGGTTTCAGCCTCTATCATTCTGTGATTCGGGCAAGCATCTAACAATCCCTTGAATCGCGACCAATATTGACTCAGGGATTCATTGTAATCCTGCTTACACTCTAGAATCTCCTTCTTGAGGGCATTGGTTTTGTTCGAAGGGAAAAAGTAGTCTAAGAAGACCAACTTGAAATCTCTCCAGGTACGGATAGAATCCTGAGGTAGCCTCAACAATCATGTGTTGGCCTCTCCCTTCAAGGCAAACGGAATTGCGCGTAGGCGATAGTCCTCCTCCGTTACATCATTGGGCCTTTTCTGAATGTTGTACAACTTGCTAAACTCATTCAGGAACTCATATGGACACTCGTTCCTTCGCCCAGAGAACGTTGGTAGAACGCCTAGCACGTTCGTCTTGATGTCAATGGACCTCTGACGTTGGTTTGTAACAATAGCCTGGGCTGGCTCACCATCTAGATGGGCAGTGAGCGAACCGAACTCGGGATCGGGGTCGACTATCTATGCCATGTCACCGATCTCCACTTCCTTTGTATCTAAATATGACTCAAACTCCTCCTTGACTGATGACTTAAGATCCTTGTCACTTTCTGAACTCAACGGTTCTGGATCTCCTGCTGTTAGCCCCGATCTGGTGCTAACTGGGAATGTTGTTTCCTTTACCTGCCAACTAGACTGGGTGATTCTCCAACCAGGTGTATAATTCTAGTGTCCGAACCTTGAGCTCTTGCTCATAAACTGAAACGGAAAGAAAATAAACGATTTAAAATGAAACTATATATGCCAAAACCTCTAAACACAAACGTAAACAACGCCATCCATCCCCGGCAACGGCACCATTTGAAATGCGCTTCTTTTAGACTCTAACTGTGTGTACTTTGTTATGTCAAGCTTATCGGGTTCAGAGGATTCGCTAGATCACGGGGTCTAGGAACTCAGAGAACCTTCAAATTCCAGGTCGTCAGACACACAATTTCCTGTTTCAAAACCCTCAACCCGCTATGTTATTGGCTAGTACAAGGAAGTAAGGATCGATCCCATGAAGGTGGATGCGTTAGCATGCATTTGGAGACTTTGGAAGAGGTTTGGCTGCTGCCACACAACTTTGGGATTGAGAAATTACTACTAGACTGGGGAATGAAATTTACCTAGCAGCTAGACCTAGGAAACGTAAAATACGGATGCTCGCATTAGGACTAAACTTTCATAAATTACTCAAAGAAGAACAGCAATGACAATTCTTCGACCTAGCAAACAAATTTCCTAAACTAGTTAATCAGCAGCAAAGCTGCAGTAGGGACCATTTTTCCAAAAACAGAAAAGTACGAATGAAAAGCTGCAACAACGAAATTCAGACTCTAACGAACAACGATCTCCATATCTTTCAACATCTCAAGCATAAACATATAAAAAATAGAGCATAAAACCAAATCGGAACAGAGCATGACAGATCGGACGTCAGAAATTACAATTAGCCAGAAAATAAGCAAATTTACAACTACTAGACCGAGCAAACGACAGAACAGAAACTAAACATCAACGACCATGCAAAATTTAACAACTCTGCTCCAGATCCACACGTCGGACGCTTAATCCACTCCGGATCCAAGCAATTCGAATCCAACAACAATCAGTTCCATCTCCTTCTACGCCGATTCAACCGATTCACTCCGTTCAACAATAATTCAATCACAATTCAACCACGATTCCAACAAATCATGTGCGAAAAGCTTCCAAAACAAGTAAATCAACTTTCAACCTCAAAATCAACTAAGTAATAACACAAAATATAACTTGCATAACATCAGATTCAAGTTCCAACAAAAGCAACGGTGCCGAGCATCGAACAGCGAAGTCTCGGTCGAAATTCTGATAGAAATTAACTAATTAAAGCAGTAAATTGTTTCTTCGCCCTTATGAGGATGGTGTTACACGACGGTGAACATCAAAATCCCCGATAAACCCCCTGAATTACCCCATTGTGTGCAGTGTGTAGAGAAATTATGTGTGAGTGCTGAGCTAAGAGTAACGAGTGATGATCCTGGCCTCTTGCGTGCTATTCTATTTATAGTTGAGGCTCGAACTTCTAGGGTAAGTCTTATCTTACATTGTCCGTTTTGCCCTCCTAGAAATCCTTCAAAATATCTGCTCAAAGCTGCTGCACCAAAACTCCCAGGTCAGGCTGCGGCTAGCTTTTTCCACTCCATTTCCTCCAGTTTCCTCCACCTTGTGGATTCTTCCTCCAATTCCTGGACCTGGCGGATTCTCTACACACCTGGCTTAAAACATGTGTTAGATCCTAGAAATTACTGAATTTAACCCCATAACCGATGCATGAAATTAGCCTTATCAACGATCCTCACCGCGGGCTCCTCGTTCTTCATGGATTCCTCCAGCATGGCCTTTTGCACAAAAGTAGAGAGTCCTTCACGTAGCCGCCTCGCCATGGACCTCGTCATGGGGCCCCCACGTGGGGTCGTATCAGTAACACCCCATATTTTGTATTTACATTCACATACATACATATATATATATATATATATATATATATATATATATATTATATGGATGTATTCATATCCAAACGCTAAGTATAAGTGGATCACAAAACACATGCAATCCATTGGATTTTGTGATATAACGGTTAGATTAATGTCACGTGTCATCTAATAATGTAGATTTTTTGCCTAATAATGTACCTCGGCTAATAATGTAGCATTTTGGTTAAATAATGTACAGTTTTAGTCTAATAATGTAAATTTCTAGTCAAATAATGTACCTCGGCTGATAATGTAGATTTTTAGTATGATAATGTAACTAATCACAACCATCCAATCTAATGATCCAAGGGCTGTGATTTGTGCCGTGTATTACACTAAGATGCTGTAAGGACCCTAACACACCCCATTATCTTATAGGTATATATATATATATATAGACTGCAGTAATTACTCCTCATTAAATCCTCCAATAAAAAAAAATCACCAAATATTCTATTACTATTCACAGTTTTATGTTCGTCAACTTAATACTAATTTAAAAATATTAATAATAATAGATAAATTTCAAGATCAATTAAATGCATTCCATATACCACTCATTTTATCTATCCATTCCATGTTTCTTTCATGTCTTTTATTCCCTTAATCAAATTCTAATTTACTATTTACACTAGTTACTTTATACTCCGTAATTACTAATCTTACTTAGTAAATCCTCAAATTTAGTTTACCATCCATAGTCATTCTAAATCATATTTCTTTTACCAAATCTTATAAATAAAACTCATTAACCTTATCAACTAAATTTCTTTAATCTCAATTATTTGTAATCGTTAGAATATGCTTCAATCATCAATTCTAGTTTCATTTCTATGGTTAATCCACTCACATAATCACACTTAGATATTAGTCATTAACATATTCAATTCCTTACTCCAAAAAATATCTTTCACTTCAATATTCCAATCAATTTTTAAAAATATATCAAATGACCATTATAAATCTAATAAATTTATTTTAGTCACTAAATAAGATATAGTATTCATTTTCAACAACAATTTAACAATTAAGATTCATGGATTAATGCACTAAGATAGTCAGTTCATACCAAAAATCATACATAGGTTCAACTCAATTTAGTTCAGTGGAAAAACTTATGTTTCCGACGTCTACGGGCAAGGATTGATTGATAAACTCAAAACGTAACACACACCTTATTTGACAACCGACGAGGTCAGAAAATTTTTACCTCATAACCTATCTTAAGTTTCAAATATAAGAAAAATAGGATAAAAGAGAGCCCTACCTTGATAACCCTACGTTGGTTCGACTGGTTCAAAGCGTCAACACAAATTAAGTGAAACTTTCATAGACTGCAACTTCTTCTTTCTCCTTTGATTACTAATCGGTTGATTCTCCAAAGTGGGGTGAATAGCAGGCTAGTAGCTATATTTGATTTTATAGCAAGAGCCACTATATTTAATTAATTATGAATAGTAAATTACAAATGGCACTATTTTGATCATTCATATTCTTTCTAGATGATTCCATGTATAATTGTCTTGATTGTGGTATTAAAAAAAATTACAAACCTAAAAAAATTGTGCCTCTCGAAGATTTTTGGAGATAAAAATATATATAGCATCTTTTATGCAAAATGACCATTTCTCCCTTCTATTGTATACGCTATATAATTTCCGATTTAATTCTATTTTCTTGCTCAATCTTACTGGTGTGATACTCGTGTTACCCCAATTCTATATAAAATAACATTCAGTGTTGTGCACAAATTATAAGAATTTCACCCTAAATTGACAAATTTGTGTAGAAAGAAATTTTCCAACTAAACCCTGATTTAGGGTGTTACAATTATGTGTTGAACTAGTATTTTCAGCACAACTTACTCGAAGCGAACCGCTCCAGATTTTCATCTTCGACATTTAGCTATCTTTTTAGGCTCAAATTTGCACATTTCTCACAAAACACGTCAAAATATCAAATTAGATCAAATATGCAATTATTGGACATGTAATGAATTATTGATACTCAAAATGGACCAAATAAAGGCTCTAAAATAGTGCAAAAACCGAGCGTATCAAAGAGTATTACTCCCATTTCATTAATTTTTTCAATTCAAAATAGTGCAAAAACCGAGCGTATCAAAGAGTATTACTCCCATTTCATTAATTTTTTCAATTCACTTTCTATTAAATGACTTGGAATGTGGCCACAAACCAAGTAGGGTTTGCGGCCCTATAAGGATCCGAATTCGATTTAAATAATAATGGCAAAGCCATTTCAGATTGGCGTGTTAAAACCAAAAATACGGCATGATAAACATATTCATATTTCATTCTCATTGATAAAAATAGTTAGGACATTGTCCTTATTTAAAGGAAGCCCACCTCGAATGCTAATCCACAAATATACTTTCCCTTGCGATCACCATTCACTTGCAAGATAGCACCTATAGAATTTAAAGTAACACATAGATTAACACAAGGAATCAAGCAATAGATAAGATGCATGCATCCTATGTCTCCAATTATTTTCTCGATCAAGATTACAAATTTCTTTCCAATTAGGACTTGGTCTTTTAGATAAATTTCGGATTTAATTAACTTCGTTCCAGCTCTCACAATTATTTTAAAACAGTCCGACGAGAAAGGAGAAACAAGCAGCCCAACTCAAAAACAAAACGGCCCAAGAATAAACATTAGAACAACCCAAGAAAATAGAATAAGGTACTGCCGAGCCCAATTCAAAAACAACATTATCCCAAAGAAAAGGAGAAGAAAGCATTTATTCTCCCATTTTAAAACACATACACCATCCACTTCCACTTTAACTTATTCATCAAATAATCAGTAAGAAAAAGACAAATACTTCTTTTTTAAAAAAAAACAAACGTACTGCATTCCATCTTTATATAAAGAAAAGACCCCAACTAATATTAATTGTTTTAAAACAATGGAAACAAATACTCCCTTTCCAGGTCCAACGTTTTCCCTATCTCTCTCAACCCCTCTTTTCTTCTTCCCAAAAACACAACACGAATTGAAAAGAAATTAGAGCTCCGTCGCCCTGCACCCATTGACCGGTCACCGACGCTGCTCCCTTCGTCAGCTCACTGGCGGCTTCGTCAACCCCTCTTTTCTTCTTCCCAAATAATGATGAATGTAGCCAAATTGAAGAACAATTACCCGAACTTATGGAGAAAACGTTGGAAATCGACCAAAATCGCCGGACATCACACGAAATCGCATACACCCGAGAGGAATTAGAAGTGTTCGCTGCTTCTCTTCGGTGCGAAGCCTTCTGCCTTTTTCAAACCCGACGGAAGACGCATAAGTGTTATGCGTCATTACACTAAGACGCAAAAGAGTTTTGCGTCTTTAAAAATGCATAGTGGTTGTGCGTCATTACTTAAAGACGCATGATGGTTATGCGTTTCATTAATAAAGACGCATGATAGTTATGCGTCACTCCCTGAGTCGGAATAGAGCTAAACTCCTTCATTAAAATGGAATGCTATTAGGGGCTTAGAACAAAAATAGAAAGAGCTCTAAAATATACCAACTCCATTAAAAGGTTTGATTGTCTTGCAATAATAGAACATATCATGTCAAGACAGACATGCATCAAACACTTTGTACCTCTTGGTCCCAAATCCAGCCACTCTACCAATCCACATATCTAACATTGCCTTCATAAAAGAATTTACATTTTTAGAAGGGCTATGGATACACAAGAAAGGATCCTTATGGCTTGTAAGACTAAATTTAGCAAGTAATGATTCAAGATTATCATGCCACATATCAAACAAACCACAAGTGATACGAGTATCAACAGAAATGGGCATTTGAAAACTATTCACATTCACTTGTTTCATTAAATCATTATCACAAGTTAAGGTGAGAATACTTGAACCTTGGGAAAGAGGTGATTCAACTTGACCTTGCTTCCATGAGTTCATCACCGTTAAAAAGTTACTCGGTGTATCCATGATTCTGGGTTCACATTCCAATCCTTCCAATTCTTGCTCATAAAGTCATCAAAGAGAAAAGACAAGTCATAAGAGTTAGTGAAATAAGGGTCATTATCCTTACCAAGTGCAAAGAGGATAGGGTGATTTTGAGCCTTTCCAAGGTTGATCTTAGAATTTACCAAGCAACTTTTTTTTCTCACATGCTTGTAGTTTTTCTCTCTTGGTTTCTTTGATTCACACTCACCCTCACCACTCTCTCTTGGCTTTTGCATCTCACATTTCAGCCTTTTCTCACAATCTATATTTTCTTTTCTCTCTTGCTCATTCCCCAAGTACTCATTTACTTTAGCAATTTCATTTGGCTTCGTTTCAATGCTCAAGACTTGAAGGGCTTTTAATGGCTCACACTCGTCTTCGGCTTCCATTATGCTAGACACGCCATCATTAAAAGTTGGGCGTGCGTCTTCTTCATGCACGGCCGTGGACTCTTCTTCATCATCATCGGCAATAAAATCCACCATATGCTTGACATGCTCTTTAACAATGTGGTTAACATCGCCACACTTACTTTGAATGAAGCTCTTTGAAGGAGTGAAGTTGGATGACTACCACGACGAAACCTTCGTGTGATAGCTAGGATGAGATAGGTCCACCTTCTTTGGTGGGATGCTTCTTCGGCTTGTGTCACCACCATAATGTCGAGGGTTTGAGCTCTCTCTTGATTTACTTGATACTTCCTCCCCCATTAACCACTCATGCACCTTATGATTACCATGATCCCTCATCCTCCTAGAGTGAGACTCTCCATGGAACTTTGGTACTCTCCCTTCTACTCCCTCTATCAAGTCCTTCAAGATGGTACCTTGACTTGTAGCCACTCCTATCATGTCTCTCTCGGTCACTAGGTGCTATTGAATGATTATGCCTAACTCGATCTCTAAGGAGAGCTATACCTTCGTGGAATGACGTAAAGCCCTCTCGCATAGAATTCATGTTTCCCCGCCCATCGCCATCTCCTTCATGATTGAGGAAAACATCTCTTCGATAGTAACATCGCATGATGAGACGACTTCCTTTACAGGCGAGTTATGCCTAGAGTTCACCATTTCAAGTACCTACAAAACAAATTGTACAAGACTAGGGATAAGTCCCTTTTTGTTAGTAACACAAACAACACACACACCCGAGAATGGAGAATTTAGTGAGGAGCTCACTTCCCATAATGTAAATCCCCTTTCCTCAAACTCACACCCAATGTCACTCGGATGGCTTAGAAATTTGTGGCTAGGATACTCCTCTCACTTGCTCTCAAGATGTTAATCCACAAGGGTAGCACAATTTCAATAAACATGATATGCAACTAGCCAAGTAATTACTAGTTCTAGAAGCCAAAAGATATGTGAAAGTAAGGTGCTAGGCCAATGGGACAAATCAACAAACACTTTGTGTGCACAATTTCACCCAACAACAATAGACCCAACATTTGATGTAATTTTGGTCTACAACTTTAGAATAATCACATTGACATACCCAATGACACATATAATAATTTATAGCTAAAGCCCATGGATATATTTTGAAGTATGACTCTTTTTTTTGACAATTTCTTTTTTTTTTCTCTAACTTACAAGAACAAGAACCAATGGCTCTTGATACCAAATTATGTGAATCTTATAGATTGAAGACTCATGAATTTGCCCCGAACTTATTCTTGTAAGTAAACCCAACAAATAAATAAGATAAACCAAGAAATGGAACAAGAAAAATGGATAAAAAGATAGAGGATGGATTAGTGTTATGATTTAGGTGAAGAACAAGAAAGAAATCCCAAAGGCACTTTCACATACAAACACCTAATGGCTCCACAAACTAGCAACACAAGAACTAGCAAGTATACCTTTACAATCAACCTTAGCCCGGCAAAAGATCGAATGCAACCCGAAGGAATTTGATAAGTCTTCAAAAGATGAAGAAGGTGACCTCTCAAATATGAAGAAATTGTCTCTTACGAATAATCAAAAGCTAAATGGCAAAAGCCCTAGATATGGGTATTTATACAAGAGGATAAAAAATGCTTAAAAGAGCTAAAAAAGTTCAAAAACGCGCACAAAATGCCCGGGTCGGGCGAATTCTCTGTGGTCAGGCGTTTTGCTTGTTGGACTGCGCGGCTTTCGTAAAACAACCATAACTTCCTCATTCGGGCTCCAATTGAGGCATGTAAGGTACTCACGCGAAGCTGTTACGACGATGAAGACAATGATGGTATTAGAAGAGCATTTGGACACCATCTTGATAGGTATATTGATGTTTGAAATGGACCCCAGCTCCGGAGTGGTTCATTGGATATCTTCAATCCTTCTATTAGTTTGGCGCTTCCCGGATTCACATCAACTCCCTTTCCAGATCCAACGTTTTCCCTATCTCTCTCAACCCCTCTTTTCTTCTTCCCAAAAACACAACATGAATTGAAAAGAAATTAGAGCTCCGTCGCCCTGCACCCATTGACCGGTCACCGCCACTGCTCCCTTCGGCGGCTCACTGGCGGCTTCGATCCACTTAGCCCCGTTTTCCATTAAAGGTACGATCTTGATTTATTTAATTCGGGTTTTAATTCAGTTTGCTTCGGTTTTCCGATTAGAGATTGAGTTCAGATTGTAGAATACGATGGTGTTGGATGCATGGACGAAATTAAAACATAATTGGATGTTGGTGTTGGTATGAGAGGTGTATACCTGTCACGACCGCCCATACAAGGGGTACCACAAACACGGCGATCGTGACCGACATGCATGGATTACAATTTAAAAAGAACAACTTAAATGATTTGAAGAAAGGAAAACAACTTAGTTTAAAGATTTTAAGGTTATCTTTTTTTTTTGAAAAGACATAAGATAAAATACCTTTAAAAAGACAAAGGGAAAAATTAGACTTAAGAAATATAATAACTAAAAACTAAAGTAGAACAAGCACTTAACTTAAATTCGGAGAATACCATTTTCAAAAGACAACGTAGATGCACGTTTAAATCCTAACACCACCATACATGTCCCAACACCAAATCGAAAAGCTTACGGTCTTAAGACATAAATTAAACATAGCAGCGGATAAATAAGGTTCAAGGAGAGTCAAGGATCACGCCTATGTATGACGACACAACGTATCCTAAGGTCTCTAGCCAGCTCAACATCCACCGCAACATCCCGCTCAACCTGCAAAATTTTTAAAAGAAATTGCAGGGCTGAGTACTTGTTGTACTCAATGGGCTCATGCCGAAAACATTTATCAAGTTATGTCATCCATACCAGTGATCTCGAGTTTTATACGTAGTAAAGAAAATATCACGAGAACACAAAAAGTTTCACAGACTGGCCAGTCAAAATAATCTCCCCACTTTTCACATCAATCCAACAATCACAACCACAGTGCGACGAAAGTGTGGCCACACTATTCGCCCACGAGACCGGCCGACTTGCAAGGACGGCTCACGATCCCACCAGTGTACACAGCCCGATAGGGTTTACGGCCCTACTCGGACCCGAATTCGTTTCACAAAACAGCCATATAGCCTAACGGAGTAAACTCATACGAACTAGGCATCAGGCACACAATCTCATAACAAAAACATCATGGCATGACATAACAGTTAAACCACCCTTATATCTCCACATAATATTTTTCGAAAAAGTAAAGAGGTTTGAAAAGAAAGCCCACCTCGTTCTCTTAGCAAAATCACAACCCAACTTAGCAACTCTCGATCCTCGAGTTCACGAAAACACAACACCCTTGTCAACGACAACACAAGTCAGTCTCACACAATAGCATATCACTATGCATGTCTTATCGTTTCTCTCTCATCGTTCTCCTCAATCCCAAAACCCAACATGCATCACAAGGGTATAAAACACACGTAACACCTTTCAACTTGTCGCAATTGATTTCAACAATTAAACACGTTCCTTGCACATACATGCATCAAATAACACTTTTAAACTTGAAACTAAGTGTCATTTAATCAAGGCAGAAAACTGGCAGAATTGCGCGACCGTTTTGTAAAAATCACTATAAATTCATCCGACCTCAAAACATGCTAAATTTTGGTCAAAACACAGAGGACACATTCAAGTTCACCCATGAAAATTTTCATATCGAAATCACGTCATTTAGTCAGTCATATCATATATTGAACTCTCTGGTCGGAACATACCATTTCTGACAGTATTGCGCAGTTCATTTGAAAAATTCACCATAATTTCATACGATGCCCAAAAAGGCCGAAAATTTAACACAATACAGAAGACACATCAAATATTCATATCGTTCAAGAATCACGTCAATCGGAGTTCATTTGGTTAGTCAAACAGAAAACGAAACATTCATGGCGAGAACTCGCGTTTCTGGCAGATTTGCGCGGTCGACTTCAAACATTTATTAAAAATTCATTTTTCGATAAAACAGGCTGAAATTCACATGAGACACCGAAAACATCTTGAAGTTTACTCAGTAAAAATTTCGTAGCAAAATTCGTTCGTTTGATGCATCGACTACAGATCATAAGTCACTGGTCGAGCATCACAGAATTCTGGTTCAAATCCGAAAATAGGGTTTTTAAATTTCCACAACGAAAACACCGATTCTTCATGCTCGAAAACACATCATCATGCTTACACATTCCTCAAACACATATTTGCATACAATCTCATATTATTCACAAATATTTTGATCCAAACCCACATGATTCCAATCAACAAGGCAAAAACAACCAAGTTCTTATGAACACAAAAATTTCCTCCCGTTAAAATTTGCGATCTATCAAACCTACACTCTCTACATGCATGTAGGACTCAAAACATGGTTCAAAAGAGAAGGAGAAGAAAAGTGAGCAATTATACCTTCCTTTGACAAAAACCAATCGGTAGAAGCGAAGAACAAGGCGATTCGTCGGAGATTCTTGAAGGCAACTTCAATGGATGCAAGAATAAGCTTGAATGGAAGATTTTTTTTTGGAGATGGGAGAGTGGGAGAATGGGAGAAACCGTGTGGGAGAGGAGAGAAGAGAGGGTGGCGTTTTTTTTGAAGAATGGGGGCTAGGGTTTTAGCTTTTAATATTTATAGTTTAGGTTAAAATCCATGAATTAAATGAATAAATTGTGGGGAATTAAATATATAGACCAATGAATAAGAATCCCACAATTTTAAAGAGCCACATTTTCGAAAATTGGCTGAAAATTTAATAAGGAAATATAGCAATTATTTACTTGGAGAGAATATTCATAAATTAGGAAATAAAGGTGAATATTCCATAAACAAGGGAACAAAAATAAATTAAATCTCCAAGTAGGAATTAATATATTAGGGGCCGAAAATTTCAAGAGGAATTTGTACAAAAATTATTTAAATCCCCAATTAAATAGAATAGGATTTAAATTAGGTAATTTCTTTATGGAAAAAGGCTCCCATAAAATAGGCATCAATTAATTAAATTCCCACAAGGAAAATAATAGTATGGGACGTGTGACTTGGAAGGGAAGTAGTAGAAAAATATTCACATCCCCAATTAAAATGACATAGGAATTTATTTGAATAAAAAGGGGATCCCACAAATTAGGAAACAAATAAAATATCCCCCAAAATTTAGTGGAGGGGCCGAAAATTGCTAGGCTCAAATAGCCAAGGAAATATCCCAACTCTCTATTTATTTTGGGTGAAGAAATAAATTATCCCATGATTTAATTGGATTAAATTCAAAGGGTAGAAGTCAGTAAAGTACCAATTAAATCAAAGGAAAATAATTCAATCTCCTATTGGAGATTTTCGAAACTCCCAAGGAAAAATAAAATGGAGTTCGAATTTCATGTAGTACAATTTATGGTCTATCGGTTTGGATTTAATTTGGAATAATGTCCCAAAACAATTAATTAAATCCACAAAAAGAAGTACTATTTCAATAATTAGGAATGACCGGAAATATCAATTAATTGGCTCGAGAAAGGATTAATGCATGATCCTATTAACCTTTTCCCCACCTTGGGCAACGATAAAATCTCGAGCTCATCATTCCACAATTACCACGACAATTTATTTCACGCAAAGCACTTAATCACATAAAATCAAACGTTTCAAAATTCCAAAATTCCAATAACATAATAAAAAGGGTCACAAAAGTTTGGGATGTTACAATACCTTAGATTGGCAGATTTGCAAATGAACAAACAGAAACTCCCTCTCTTTAGCTCTCGGTTTCTAACAGGAAGAATGAATGAGTTGATTTCCAAAAAAATATAGAATAGCAGGGGGTAAATTCTGCATATGAGATTACCTTGAATCTGTTTCGATTGGGAGAGGAAGAAAGGCAGCCTTGTCCTCGCAAGTGGAACTTTATTGTGAATGAAATATTATGGAGGAGTGGCGGTAGAAATAGAAGGAAGATTTAGGGTTGAAATAACGTGTCTTGCAGCAGTGATTTTGGTAATTGATTCTCAAAATAATTGAAATCAAAGGCTGATGGGTGGTTATTTTTGGAGCATATTGAAAAGTGGAGGAAACGGTAGAAGCGTGAGGAGAGGGTGTAAAAAGAGTAATTGATTTCACAAATAAATTGTTTTTTGACAGATTTTGAATTGAAACTTTATTTTGCAGATAATGGGAGAGGAAAATCACGGTAGAGGGAGAAGAGATCTGCATTGGGATTTCTTGGAATTATTTAATATAGAATTTAATTCATTTGGGCTCAAGACCCTTTGTATTATATTTAAATTGTGTAGCCCATAATTTTTATTCCACATGATTGGACTTGTATTATTTATTTAATTTATCATGCTCAACACGGAATCGAGTACAATAAATATTCCTCAAGGAAAGGAATTATTAATATTCTATTTGTGATTTCTCCATCACGAATTTTAAATTCGTAAATCAAGTTATCTCGTGCCTTGGTAATAATTCCGATTACTCAAATAACAATTAATTTCACCAAGCATTATTTATTCAAAGCCATATCACATAATCAACGAAGTTGACTCAGTCAGCGCACAAGCAAAACCTTAAATCCAATTAGGTCACAAGAATATCAAATAACAATTTCACTCGTAAGAGCGTCACGGTAGCGTTCAAACTGAATGGGAGAAACTACCCTCTATGGTCAAGATTGATCATGGTGAAAATAGGAGGCCGAGGGGCCTATTTCTACATCAGAAACGAGCCTCCAAGACCTGGGAGCAAAGGCTTTGAGGAATGGGAGGAAAACGATCTCATCGTGTTCTCCTGGATCGTGGATAACATCGAGAACGACATCATCTCTGATTCTGCACACCACCAAACATCAAAGGCGTTGTGGGATAGCCTCGCTGTGACATATGAAAACAAGGCAGATAAGTATTTGATTTACGATCTAGAGAAAAAAGTAATTACAATCAGACAAGGAAATATGGATTTAGAGACATCTAACCGAAGGATCCACGGGTTGTGGATAAATATAGATCGTTGCCAGAAGCAGCCTGTTACTTGCTGCGACAAGCGAATCGACCAATACATGGTACACTCGAACGAGAAGCGCTTGGTGAAATTTTTTACAGGGTTGAATCAGGAGTACGATTCAATCAGACGAGAGATCTTGAAGGAAGATCCTTACCCATTAGAGGAGGCTGCTGATAAGGCTCATTTCATGCATCGGTTTAAAGGGTAAAAAGTACGCCACTTGATCTATTTATTGCGCAAAACAAGTGCTAAAAGTGCAGGAATGCAGCTTGACCAAGGCATCAAGGCTAAACTGATCAAGTCGGCACAAAGGATGCAAAAGGCCAAGAAATCATGAAGATTGATCAAGGGGAGTGATCAAGCAGTTAGGCAGGGACCATTGGCAAAGAGAAGAGGACACGTGCCGATACAAAGGACACCATTCTGCTATGAAGGGACCACTGTCTTCTAGAAGGAGGAGTACGTGTCGACCAAAGAGACGCGCGGTCCTGGCTGGAAGCGAATATTCGCCGACAAGGTTGTTATCCCTGCTGGAGGATCGTTGCGGCGTGCTTATAAATAGAGGCTGCAACACCACAATAAAGAGACTCCTTTATCCGCTTTCTAGTTAGTTCTTAGTTTTAGCTTAGTTTAGTTAACTTTCGTTCCAGTTCTTAGCTAGCTTAGTTTAGAATTTTAGTTAGTGAAGCGTAAGTGATTTAGTGCGACAGAGGCTCCAGTTCAGTCCGGCGTTGTTTCCAGTTTCCGACCGAGAATCGTTCGGCCTTACTCGCTTTATGTTCTTTCAATTTCGTAGCTAGTTTTCGCTTTGTATTTCATTTTGGACGAGATCTATTCAGGAATCAAAGTTCTTTTGTTTTCGGATCTTCAAGTTCATTGTCACAGTTTAATTTCTCGCTTTTAAATATTGTTCCAAGTGCCTAGTTATAATGAATGTTAAAACGATTTATTGTTCCGTGGTTTAATCAAGTAGTTAGTTTAAATTCTGCCTAGCATAAATCCAGTAGTTAAAACAAACTCCCAAGTTAAAGCGTGGCCGCAGCAAAAACCCCCTGTTCACTAAACAAACACTCGCAGCACATTTTTCTCTGTGGGATCGACGCCTATTCTTGCCACTTTACTGTTAAAGTAGTGCGAGTCTTTGGGAGTTTATAAATTTATCTTTGCGTGAGTCGGTTTGAGGATTGACTTTATCAAGTGGCAACGACAATTTGCTAACTGATCCACCGGGTTCGGTTATCTTCCACATAACCTTAATTAATCCGATACGTCGTTCCGAGCCTCACCAGCTGTCTACGGGTGGGTGAAGACGGAGGTGGCTCGACGTTGAATCATGCCACCAACGTCCGCCGCACCCACCGTAGATGCCGACGGCGAAAAGGCCGATTCATCATATGGGGAAATCAGGCAAGGCTTGGCCACACAGAGCAACCGGCCGCCGAATCGGAGCGGGCCACCACAGCGCCCTGCAGCCACCACAGCCACCGGCCGACCAGGGAATCACCGTCCCGACACCTCCAAATTGTGGTGCTCCCACTGTGGAAAATAAAAACACACATGGGAGACTTGCTTTAAACGATTGGGGTATCCAGAGTGGTGGGAGGAGCGGCAGAAGGCAAGGGCTGCGTCGGCGCAGGTGAAATTCGCTGTTGTAGTAAGTAGTGAGGGGCAGCTCCGACAGGCAGATGTCGGAAATCAGAAGGAGACAACCGGCGGAGGGGGAGGAAACCGCCAATATGGTCAATCCGGTGGCGGCGGCATACGAGGTGCCGGAAACCTCGCCGAATGGACGACTGGGATCGGCGCGGGAATGGCGGCCGCGCAACAATGAGGTAAAGGTTTTGGTTTTAAACCAAACCCTAATAATTCTTTTATCTCATATTTTAAACCCCCAAAGTTTGAAATATTAGAAAAAAGACCCCACCATATTAAATACCCCCCTGACCTGCTAAAATATAAAACTGACCCCAAACGTTTCTAGAAATCTCAAATAATACTTGTGATTATGTGTCAGAAAACCCTTTTGCACCCTTACAAAATATTACCGCTGCATTTCATGTTGAAAATATGGCTGATACACATACGAGGGGATGGATTTTTGATTATGGGGCAACCGATACTATGACTCCGGAGAAAAATGATTTTGTTGATCTATGTTGTGAAGCTGATAAATCCGTTATTAGAACTGCGAATGAGGAACTGATTACAGTTGTACGATCTGGAACTATTGAGATATCCCCTACTCTTCGTCTTACGAGCTGCCTATATGTCCCTAGTTTGTCTCAACGACTGATGTCTATTAGTCATGTTACCAAGGAATTAAACAGCACACTCCTAACGCACCCCGACTTTTGTATCTTGCAGGATATTCAGACGAGGAGGATTCTTGGGCGTGGCACTGAGAAGCAAGGACTCTACTACGTGGACGAGATAGCTCAACATGGTAGTGCGATACTGGCTCACGGGTCCACGAAACAAGAAACTTGGCTTTGGCACCGAAGACTAGGACACCCCTCCCCTGGTTATTTTAAACTTCTTTATCCGAACCTTTCTATTCCTGCTGATTTTTCTTGTGAAACTTATGTTTTGGCCAAGAGCTACAGACAGTCTTTCAAACCTACGAATACTCGAATGAATTCCATGTTTTCTCTAGTACATTCTGATGTGTGGGGTCCTGCTCCAATTGTGGGTGGAAATGGTTTTAGATATTTTGTGATATTTGTTGATGATTGCACTAGGATGACATGGGTTTATTTCTTGAAACATAAGTCTGAAGTTTTTGATAGATTTGTCTCATTTCTCAAACTTATCCAAACACAGTTCCACACTACTATTAAAATTCTTAGATCTGATAATGGGAGGGAATTTGTGAATAATGCCATGATCCAATTTTGCAAACAAAAATGTATAATCCACCAAACTTCTTGCCCTTATACACCTGAACAAAATGGGGTAGCCGAAAGGAAAAATAGGACGATCCTAGAAATGACCCGAGCCTTGATGATTGAATCCAAAGTCCCGAAATCTTTCTGGCCCGAAGCAGTAGCCACCTCTATCTACCTCATGAACCGTCTCCCTACTAAAATCCTCTGCTTAAAAACCCCCCTTGATACCTTGTCCAAATTAGCCAAAATCCCCGATCATCTCAACCTCTCACCAAAAGTCTTCGGCTGTATCGTTTATGTTCATATCCCGAAACATGAAAGAACCAAACTATCCCCATGTGCAACCAAATGTGTCTTTGTGGGATATGGGTTAAACCAGAAGGGATATCGATGTTTTGACCCTCACACCAAAAAAAGTCATCACCACTATAAACTGTAATTTTTTAGAAACCGAGTTCTTTTACCAAACCCACATTAGTAGTCAGGGGGAGAGTGATCCAGGTAGTACTATTGACTATCTAAGTTGGGTTGTGACATTATCAAGCTCTTCGATTGAGGATCTAACAGAACCAATTGTCACTACCTCCGAGCAAGTCTTACCACAAGAGTCATCTCAACCACTAACCCAAAGTCCCCCTCCGACGATATCCGAGGTAATCCCTGACTCAGAACATGCTTCTGTACCTATTTCCACTGACCCAGTTGAAACAGAACCTCTAGTGGAGGAAAATGGCAACGATGGAGATAATGGACGGTATATACTCCCACATCGGAGTACAAGGGGGATACCGCCAAAAAAGATACCCCCCTGAGAAGATAGGGAAGAAAAGCTGATACGGAGTGGAGTCGTGCAAGGAAATTTGACTAAAATGGCGAGAGCATTTGCGGCTGCATTGTATGAGGAGGAAGAAATTCCACAGACGGCCGAGGAAGCAATGAGACATAAACACTAGAGAGAAGCTATGTTTACTGAAATGAAGGCTTTGATGAAAAATAACACGTGGGTGAAAGGCAAGCTTCCTGAAGGAGTAAAAATTGTTGGGTGCAGATGGGTGTTCACGATCAAGAGAAGGCCAGATGGCACGATAGAGAGGTATAAAGCCCGGCTTGTAGCAAAGGGATATACTCATACGTATGGCATGGATTATGCTGAAACATTCTCCCCGGTAGCCAAGATTAACACTGTGAGAGTGCTCTTCTCCATTGCAGCTAATAAGGATTGGCCACTTCATCAGTTTGATGTGACTAATGCCTTCCTCCATGGAGAGTTTCCAAAACCTGTCCCCCCTCCTGGGTTCACATAAGAGTTCCAAGGTGGTGAAGTTTGTCAATTGAAGAAGACGCTTTACAGATTGAAACAGTCCCCACGGGCATGGTTCGGAAGGTTCACTGAAGTAATTAAGAAATATGGGTACAAGCAGAGCAATTCAGATCATACTCTGTTCCTCAAGAAGAAAGGGGGTAAGATCACGTGTCTAATTATATATGTAGATGATATGATCATTAAAGGAGATGACGAAGAAGAAATTAGCGAGTTGAGAAAGAAATTGTTTTGAGAATTCGAGATGAAGGAATTGGGACTACTCAAGTACTTTATGGGGATAGAGGTACTACGGTCAAAGAATGGGATCTTCATAAATCAGAGGAAATATATACTAGACTTGTTGGCCGAGATTGGGATGGTAGATTGCAAGCCAGCAGACACCCCAATAGTTCAAAATCATGAGCTAAAATTGAAGGAAGAAGCAAGACAGGCGGATAGGGGGAGATATCAGAGATTAGACGGGAAACTGATCTATATATCCCACACAAGGCCAGACATTGCCTATGCAATGGGAGTAGTAAGTCAGTTCATGCATGCACCACAAGAAGAACATTGGGAGGTGGCTCTACGGATAGTTCGATACTTGAAAGGAACGACTGAAAATGGACTTATTTTTTTGAAAAACATGGTCACATGGAGGTTCATGGTTTCACTGATGCTGATTGGTGACAGAAAATCATCTGCCGGTTATTTTACCTTTGTGGGAGGTAATCTTGTGACGTGGAGAAGTAAGAAGCAGAAAGTGGTGACACTATCTAGTGCAGAGGCAGAATTCTGAGGAATCAAAAGTGGGTTTACAGAGATATTATGGCTAAGGAGACTCATGACAGAGGTGGATCTTTGGCCTACACAACCATGTAGGCTTTTCTGTGATAACAAGGCAGCGATCAGTATATCTGAAAATCCGGTTCAGCATGATCGAACCAAACATGTGGAAGTAGATAGGCACTTCATCAAGGAAAACATTGAAGATAAGGTGGTGGAGATGCAGTATGTTAAATCTGAAGACCAATTGGCTGATATTTTGACAAAGGCTTTGAACTCAAAGTCATTCCGAGAAGTATTATGCAAGTTGAGTATCGGGAATCCCATTACTTAACTTCAGGGGGAGTTAGGAATGAAATCAGGAGTATGATACGTAATTGATATGCAAGGATCCTTTACCATAGATAGAATATCATTAATGTAAATTAAGTTTACCATATATATTATGTAGAGGTAGCCTATTAAGAGGTATAATCTTTGTACACTAATCAGTGAATAAGAATTACTATTTCTACCGATTTCTACACAAACAAAATTCATCGATGTGCAAGTATCGACGCCGCGCTCACCGTTGTATAATCTGTGAACTCCGCTGTCCTCGATTGACGCGGAAGCAGCCTTCGCATCGGAGCTCTGAGAATTCCCCGAGAAATCCCGATTAACCCCGCAGGTACGTTAATAATTTTCGATCTTTAAAAGTTTGTCCTTTGATTTGGTTTCTGCTCAGGTTGTTCTATTTAATCGATTAGAAGATTGATAACAGATTGATAATAGATGGTGTAGGATGTATGAGTGCAACAGAAAAAGTCAGATTTGGATGAGGGAGGTGTATACCGTTTGTACATGATGCAGATTAGTGGATGAACGAGTTGTTGTTCATGTTCTTTTCTCCCCTTCAAGTTTCTGTCATGTGAAGTTGATAGGGCTCGTTACAAGCATGGTTTTATAAGGTTTATTTCACTAACATGGCTGATAATGTGCGAAAAGTATGGTGAATTTAAGTGTGCAGAGGCAGTAAAACGAAGAAAAAGGCAGGCGGAGCAACAACTTGATCAACTCGAGAAAAGGAGCACAAACAATTGGAAATCAGGCCAAGTTGATCTGCTGCGCCAACAAACTGATCCAGTTCACAAGAGAGAGAAAATATGAAACCACCTCAGAAGGATACAATGGTCAAAAACAAGATGGGCTTACCCTAGGGAATTGGGCCCAACATTTGTCCTATAAATAAGGAGAGAGTACTCGAGAGGATCATCATCAATCTCATCATCATCAGTCACAAAAGTTCACTCATATTTCGTAGCATGGAGTAGGAAGCAGTCAGAAGCGGAAGGAATCATCGGTTAGCAGTCATCTCTTCTTTCACACCAAGGAAGGAATGACCTAGATCTACGCAGCAGTCTTTCCCGTTTGAGTTTGCATCACCCAGAGGAGTTTAAACACTTTTAGTTTCTGTTTTAGTTCAAGTTTTCCGTAGTCTAGTGTTTCTTGCAGAGTTTATTGCCATTTGCTACTCTAGTTTCATTTCTGTTGTTGATCGATTGTTCATTCTGTGTTTGGATTCTGTTTTAGGGATATTTTGCTGCCGATCTTTTCTGAAATGGAGTTTCTAGTTCAAGTTGTTTTAGATCTGGTGTTTTTTGTTTTGATGGCTCTTATGTGTTTAGTTTCAGCTTAGTTCGTGTTTTCTCGTAGATAGATTCAAGTTTCGCTGTGATCCTTTGCATGAGAAATGAGTAGTTATCTTAGATCTGCTTGATTTACGTTTATCTCGTATGGATCTGAGTTGTTCTATTTTGTTTCATGTTTTATTCTCATGCTCTGTTTAGATCTGCTTATTTGATGTCTTATTCTGATTGCTTGGATAAGAAGAAGATGGTAGTTAGTTACTGCATGTCTCTGTCACCTTTTTAGATTTCACAGCTTTATGGAGTGCGCTCGTTGGTGTCAGTGGTCCCAGTCGCTTTTTTTGCTTTATGTTCCTCAGTCTAGTTGATCAGTTAATTTCCGCAGTTCATCATGTTCATATCCTTGACTGGACAGGGGTCACCACTATAGCCTGAGAAGGTTCGCCATCCACGTGGGCATTCAGGGATCCAATCTCGGAATCATCATCTTCTCTATCTGCCATATGGAATGGATTTTCTTCTGGTTCGTTTCTTCTTTTATCGGTGCAACAAACGAGAGTGTATCTTCATCCCCTTCAGAGCTGGAATGTGATGGACCTCCTGTGTTCGACCCGGATCTAGTGACAACAGGGTTTGCTGCTGCTTTTATCCTCCAGTTACCCTCAATGTCTCTCCAGTTCACGGTGTTGTTCGAGCGTCGAAGATTCGGGTCCCGGTACATAAACTACAAAGATAAAAATAAACAAAGTAAATCAACTATTTACACAGAGTGTCTTGGCGGTCATGCCGCATTTTTATGGGCGGAAGGTAGAAAATCTGTATACCTTCATGCAAGAATTTTACAAACTGTGTAGGATTAAACAGCAAGACGAGTCTTTGTGCTATCTACTGAAAGACGAGGTTTTGATAATTTATTTCTTAATCAATGTACGTTAGCATTGAGCATACGGTATTGGTTATGCACTACTTTAACTTGCCAAATGGTGCGGGTTTTTTGCAACCCAAGAATCGTGGCATATTGGGTAGTGATGATTAATATCTAGCGATGCTAGGATTGCTATTATATTGAATCGTGCACGAGTTGAGTCTCGTTTGATAACGTTCACAAGAGGAGCTCGAAACGAGGATTTTATTATTCGGAACCTAGCTAGTTAGAGTTTGATTGCTCTATGCATAATAAATAAGTTTTTTCTTACTAAGTCCACTCTTGGAGTACCTAATATGTTAATTAATTAAGTTCGTAGCAGACATTAATTAAATAATGAACGTTTTTATCTTAAGCGCGGGAAATGAATAATAATAAATAATGAAAACCCGGAATATTTGTAATTTTTGATTTGGATGGGCAGTGCAATATTACTTCTGTAGTGGCTGCTCGTATTATTCCAATATAAGCTTGTATTAAATTGTGGGTTCAATTTAATTAGTAAAAAGCTAATTGGGGGAGGCCATATCTAAATTCTTCCATATATCCCTGACTGGGCCTAATATGTGACTTAATATATATAGGAGAATAAAGGAGACAGAAAATAGACTTAATTTTTGAGAGAATTTTCGCCCCCCTGCACTTTTTATTAGCACTAAAAATACCTGCAAGTATACAGGGTAAATCTAGTATAGCTAAAGTTCAGTACAGGATATCGAACACGGGGATTATAATTGCAACTGGCTATTATGTACTAAGCGTCAAATATTATCTAGAGAAACAAGAGAATTTTGGTTTTTTGAAAATAAAAACAATTAAAGGCAAGTAAACTAAATGCAATTTAAATCACAAAGATAAAAGATAAAAGATAAGAGATAAGAAAATCCCAAGGATGTGCTTTCACAATTATGGCTATACAAATTCCAACTACAATACCCTAGCACAGTTTATACTTTGATAGAACGAGTCACCTAGCTTATGCTCATGCGATGCAAACGTAGATTACTAAGATTAATTGTAGTGTCCTAAATATGTAACTCCCAAAAGCTCCTAAGACCCTTGAAAAATCCTCACTCTCAATTAACAATACCGTTTTAAGGGAAGCTAATTGTAGTGTTTACTAAGTGGACCTAACTCGCCAACCTCCTCTCACGATTATGTAGCAAGTTATATTAGATCATACACGATGTGTTACTCAATCATGAAGCATCAAGATTAACTTAGGGAATAAACAAAGTAAAAACAAAACAGATATTAAATAACAAAACGGAATTGTATAAACTAAAAAGAGTTACTAACACATCCCTAGAATCCTATGAGTTTAGTTACACATGATAGAATAAACTAAAAACATAGATTGAAGGGAAGACAATGAAAACATAAGAATTAAAGCAAATAAAACCCAGATGTTGAATCCTTATAGCCTTGATGATCTTCTTGAATCCTTCTTCAACCCCTTGCACAATGAAGTACTCTTAACTTTTGAATCTTGGAAGAAAGATGAGAGATTAGGGTTGGAGGAGGAGCCTTGAGGGCTCCCAATTTTGGAGGCTATGAGTTGGTGAATATTATGAATGAGGTTATGTGGTATATATAGGCTTGAAAAAGGTTTAAACATGGTAAAAGGTGTCCTCCAAGTAATAGGAAAGATGGAATTTCCGTGCCTCATAGGTGAAGGAAAAGATTTGGCTTAACAAGGTAAAAGTTATTTTCCTTCCTTAAATTTCCGCGAGCACTTGACAGCATTGCGCAGTCTTCGTAGAACGGCCATAACTTTCAAAGATGAAAAGAATGGTGTGTAGCACGCCCTGATCGGACTTGAGGATCGCCGGAAAGTTGAGTTTGAACACAGGCTGTCGTGCGCCACATTTTGTGGCGGACCGCTGCACCTTGGCCGGCGGTCGCTGGACATTAATCCGAAGCTTCTGACTCTTTGGTGGCGGTCGCCACAAACTTCCTGGCAGTCTTCGGGCGTGTCTTTGTCAGCCGCTGAGTGCCGGCGGTCACCGGAAGTGTTGTGGCGGTCGCCGGTCGCCACCTGGAACTCTAGATTCCAAATTTTCGTGTTTTGACTCCCTTTTTAGGCTCGAATATGCACATTTCTCAGAAAACATGTCAAAATACCAAAATAGATAAAATATGCAAATAATAGACATGTATGCAAATTTGCGGTGTCTCACCAGTTCTCGGACGAACCGCTATGCCGCGCCAGCCGCCGCCCGTCGACAACCACCGGCGGAAGACCGCCTAGGGTCGCGATTTCTCGGCGGCGCGCACGAGCCCTCGCTCGTCTGTGCGTCGCCCCGTGATCGCGATCTCATGGCTCCCACTCAGTTCGACGTCCTTCCTTCGAACGTACGTAGCGCGATCCGTGTCGGTGCAAGCTCCGACGGATCGCACGCCTCGTATGATCGAATAATTCAAGTTCTTGATTCGATAGTTCTTGAGTTCAACATGCGTAATAAATTAAACATAAACACAAGAACATGCTTCGCAATCAATTAAACATGCATACATTAATTTCGTGAAATTTAAATCTAAATAATCACAGCCAAAACCTGGCTCTGATACCAATTGAAGGGGTTGGCAGCGGAAGCATACATAAATCGATTACATAATAATCATGATCTATTTAGCAGACTATTCAGACAAATTCTATTCGCGCAATTATCACATGTATCATGCTCATAACTAGAATTTAATCATGCTTTAAGCATAATTAAAACCTAAAACATGCTTACTACGGATTAGCCAATATACCTTGATAATTCTCCAAAGAATTGATGATGGCTAGCGCATCCTCCACGTGATGATCTTGAGTACTAAACCACAGATCTTTTAACTGGTTCCCAGACTTGTACGTTGATATCAGTATGGGCTGATCTCACCAAAGTACTAGGACTTAAATAAAGAAGACATAAATTTTATCCCACGGAGGAGAGCTGAAGAGAAAAATCTCGCCTACTTCTTCTCTAGGGGGGGACGAAAATTTGGAGAAATAATTAAGTGTATTTTCTGTCTCCTTTTTCTCTAATTTATATTAAGTCACATATTGGGCCCAGTCGGGGATCTATGGAAAAATTTGGATATGGCCTCCCCCAATTAGCTTTTTACTAATTAAATTGAACCCACAATTTAATACAAGCTTATATTGGAATATTACGAGCAGCCACTACAGAAGTAATATTGCACTGCCCATCCAAATCCAAAATTATAAGTATTCCGGGTTTCCATTAATTGTCATTCATTTCCCGTGCTTAAGATAGAAACGTCTATTAATTAATTAGTGTCTGCTATGAACTTAATTAATTAACATCTTATTAATTCCAAGAGTGGACTTAGCAAGAAACGCTTATTTATTATTCATAGAGTAATCAAACTCCAACTAGCTAGGTTCCGAATAATAAATCCTTGTTTCAAGCTCCTCTTGAGGACGTTATCAAACGAGACTCACCTCGCGCACGATTCAATATAATAGCAATCCTAGCACCGCTAGATATTAATCACCACTACCCAATATGCCAGTATTATTGGGTTGCGAAAAACCCGCACCATTTGACAAGTCAAAGTAGTGCATAATCAATACCGTATGCTCAATGCTAACGTACATTGATTAAGAAATAAATTATTATCAAGACCTCGTCTTTCAGTAGATAGCATAAAGACTTGTCTCGCTGTTAGATCCAATTCAGTGCTCTACCACACCAATGTCATCTTATTTCAGTAAGGCTTAGAAATATGCGGATTGACATTGCAAGCTTTCATGATAGGTAGTCTAGGCCTATCTGGGTTGTGAAATTCTTTATTTTTCTTTGTTCAGAACTGACCGTGTTACCTTAAAGTGGACGACGCCCACAACCTATCTACTAAAACAATGACTTAGACATTGTTAAGTTTACTTATACATTTAAACATGCAATAAACATCCATTAAATGTAAGACATAACAACATTATGACAAAAATAGTCTGTTGCATTCATTGGAAAATGAAATATAGAGTTTTACAGTATTCAATCACTCGAAAGGTTATTTCCAGTATACAAACTCTAACAACCCTCCCATATAGGAGTAGAGGACGAAATTTCGTCCCTCAGCTCTCGTCCGTGAGCAGTTTTTCTGTCTTCCTTATTTAAGTCCTAGTACCTTGGTGAGATCAACCCACACTGATATCAACGTACAATCCAAGAACCAGTCAGAAGATCTGTGGTTTAGTACTCAAGATCTTCACGAGGAGAAGGTGCGAGCCAACTTCGATTCTTTGGAGAATCAGCGAGGTAAATTGGCTAACTCAGTAGAAATCATGTTTTTGGAATTAATTGCAATAAAACATGTTTAAATTCAAGTTATGTGCATGATACATGTGAGAATTACGCGAATAGAAATCATCTAAATAATCTGCTAAATAGATCTATGTTTCATGTGATTTATTTCATGCACGCTTCCACTGCCAACCCCTTCAATAACCACCCTATAGCCAGGCTCATCCCTAACCCGAACTCTATACCCCTTAACACCCTCTGGATAACCAAGGAACACACCCTTTTTAGACCTTGGATCAAGCTTATCATTCTTAGAGTGAATGAAAGTAGGGGTGAGCAAAAAAACAGAAAACCGAATATCCGAACCGAACCAAACCGAGGTTTTGAAATTCGGTTCGATTTTTTTCAGTTTTTCGGTTCGGACAAAAAAAACCGAAAAACCAAAAAACGGAATTATATTTAATATAAATATAATAAAATATATATATAACTCTAACCCTAAAAATATTTCTGCCTCTATTCCCATTTTGCCCCCATTCTCAATTTCGGTTTCCACTCTAAGTCTCTAACCCTAAAGGCTAAATCTCACGAGCTCTAAGCCTCCAACCCGTCACCTATCTCTGTTCCAGCCCATCGCCTCCAGCCATCCACGTCATCTCTGCCCTCTAGGAGTGCAACTGTGCTCCAGCCATCCACGCCATCTTCAGAAGAAGGTAAAATCTCAAACTTATCTATTTTCTTCACAGCTCTCAAATTAGTGTTAAAAAATATAATACTTCTAATGTTATTGTGTTTAGGCATTAATGTGTTCTTCAAATGATAAGTATTTGGATATGTTCTTTTAGGAACCATAAAAGAAGATAAGACACATAAACTTTGATATTTAAAAATGATTATTGCAAGTATTGAAGATGAATTCATATGCTTAAATTAAGTGTTATGATATTTTAAAATTGGATGCTCCCCTAATCGTCCAAATCTGCTGCCCCAGATTCATTTTTCTTTTTATTCTTATTTTCTCAACCTCAGTAGCATTTTCTTATACATTCATATACTCTATGCTTCATTGTTAATAACTTATGGAGTTATTTTGTATTTCACATTTTAGAAAGTTGATTTAAAGCTTATGATAAAGATTATGGCCAAAAGATATGGCCAAAGCTCATCCCGTGGAACGAAGAAGATTGAAGACTAGGGAATGGATTTACATTGTTAAGCTTTGATAAGCTTTGCCCACCCAAAGGTCAGATTCTGAGTTCGGGATACACATTAGAAGATTCGAGGTTGAGTACGAAGATCTTCATGTGGAGAAGCCGCAAGCAATCGTCGATTCTTTGGAGAATCAGATCGGTAGTTCTAAACCGTAGGAATTCATGAATTAGGGTTTAAATTCCATAAGCATGAATTAATACGTGTTCTAGCATGCAATTTGATTATTTAACATATAGTTAATTAATCCCATCATCGGTCAAATAGATCTGTAGATCTGATTTATTTGTTTATGCATGACTTCCGCTGTCCAAGGGGCACCAAACCCCAACATACAGAGCTTCACCCCAAAATTTCTTTGACAAACTACTTTTGGATAAAATACATCTTACTTTTTCAAGTAAAGTCATATTCATCCTCTCAGCAATACCATTATGCTGAGGGGTATAAGGAGTACTCCTATGCCTCTTAATCCCATGTTTTTGACACAAAGAATCCATTTGAGTATTGCAAAACTCAAGGCCATTATTTGTCCTAACAGCCTTGATCCTATTTCCAATTTGATTTTCAATTAAAACTCTCCAGTTTGAAAAGGTATGAAAGACATCAGACTTATGTTTTAAAAGAAAACACCAAACTTTTCTTGAAAAGTCATCCACAATGGATAGGAAATAGACTGCCCCAAACATCCATATGAAGGTACTCTAAGACAGAATGACTAATATTTTCAGTCACTGGGGTAGGGAAAGAAACCCTATGTTGTTTCCCAACACACAAGTTTCACAAATGGGAAGCTCATTTTTGAAATCCAACTCACTCAAAATCTCAGAGTTTTTCAAAAGTTTTAACCCCTTTTGACTCATATGCCCAAGTCTATTATGCAACAATAGAGTTCTATCCATTTTAACTACATTCACACTGTGATCATAACTAGTCAGAGGCTTAGCAGTACACACATACAAATTACATTTCTTAACAGCTTTAAACAGGCATAACACACCCTTCATGATCCTCATAATTCCATGTCCCCATTTACCCTCAAAACCATCAACTTCAAGACAGTAACAGGAAAGAAAATTATAGCTTAGATCACACACATATCTCACATTATTCAAAGTCAACAAATAATCATTCTCAAACTTCAAACACACAGAATCAATTCCAAGAATTTTACACTTCTTGTCATTTGACACAAAAACATTTTCAACAGGTTTGAGAAAAGTGAAAGAGTCTTTGAAAGGACATATGTGAATGATGCATCCTGAATCAATTAGCCAGTCATATTTGGTGAAGAAGCACTCAGAGGCAGAGTTTACAGAAAACACATCATGATTCCTAAAACACACTCCATGAGAAGCATCATCTTTGGGCAAATTAGCAGCAGACTCAAGCTGATTGTTATTATTGTGTTTCTTACCTTTCTTAGGTTTAGTACATTCAGCCTTGTAATGGCCTACTTCTCCACAGTTAAAACATTTTCTTTTAGCTTTAGGGTCTTTACTTTTAGACCTAGATCTACCTTTGCCTTGCTTCTTACCATTTCCATTTGAACTGTTGTCATCCCCTCTAGATTGAGACCTCCCTCTTACATTCAAAGCCTTGGTTTAAGAAGATTTGGAGTTGTTCTTTTCTTTAATTCCCAATTCCTTAGATTTTAAAGAACTAATAATGAGGTCTAGAGGGGTATCATCCCTGCCATACTTTATGGCAGCCTTAACATCACCTTAAGTACCACGGATGGCATTCATGAGAGCAATGCTAGTATACTCATCAATATTTTTGTCCCCAGATCTTTTAATATTTTGGACAAGTTTCTGAAACGGTCAATGTTATCATCTATGTCTTTTGAAAGATCCAATTTAAACCTAAATTTTTTTTTCAAGAAGGTACATCCTAGAAGACATAGAAGTTTCTGTGAAAAGAGTATCTAGCATCCACATCTCAGAGGCAGATTCCACAGACCCAAACATTCTTATCACAAAGTCAGGGAGATTTAGGATTATTGTTGACCTGGCTAATTCATTCATTTCAGCCACTTTCTCAGCAGACTCTGTATCAGGGATAGTCCCCTCTACAGCTTTGAAAAATTTCTGTTTAATTAAAATACATTTTACCTTTTGTTTCCAAATAACAAAATCATTGTTCCCATTAAAAGGGACTATGCCCAAAGATTGAGACATTTTGAAAAGAGGTTTTACACACACCAAAGAGCCCAACACACAGAAGGCACATCAAGCAACCCTGCTTTCACAGAAGGTAAACTTAAACACAGAACAGTCAAAGGATCCACCAAGAACAGAAGGAGTTCCTCTCTATCTGTCACGTGTACCCCGGCAAGAGGATTTCTCAGTTCTCAATCACCCAATGTATGGGGGCGCAGGGGGTCACTCACGGCGGTTAAGGCACAGGGTGGATAGGTAATTCACTCAAGGCATAGAGCTAGAGTTCTGAGATACACACTTTGTGAAACAGTCAAAGAAAAGTAAGAAAGCAACAGAAGCAGGAAAGCTGTAAACAACAAGATCATGCAGAAAATAAGAGCAAGTAATCCTAAACCGCAGCCAGCGGTACCTACCAGAAACAACTTCCCATACCTAAAACTAGAAAGCTGTAAAAGTTTTAGGGTTTTTAGCCAATTTACCAGAGCAGGGTCCTAGATCAGGAACACCCGACTTACCTCAGAGCCTATACCGGAGGTTGAGCTTTACTCTGACGAGCCCACCTCCTTTATTTTTTAGCGACCTAACGTGCCACGGTGTTCCCCCCGTGGCTCTGATACCACTGTAGGGATCATACCACCATTACATTGTTACTAGGACCTCTTTTGCTATTACACCGCTTACTGAGTTGGCTAGACTCAGAGGAACAAGCCGCAATACAAAAGATGGTTACACTGATGAACCCTATGTACAATCTACCTATCTAGTTAATAGGTTACAATCAAGAAACCTTAGCTTAAGACTGGATCCTCGTCAGGTTCCAGGCTCCAAGCTTACCTTGACTTCCCAACCTATGCACTAAGAAGAATAGTCAGTATAACAAGAAAGGATCCTGAAGGATCTAATCAACTACCAAGAAAAACAGAACAGAATCAGAGAATTTAGAAACAAATGGCTCAGGTCACAGCAATGACTGCACTAGGCCTCGGACCTCCCCAATTCTCACAGCAAGTCACAATGATGAACACTGTTGAACGGACCACCCAATCAGAGATCTGTGAAACCCTAGATCTCACCGATTCTCGTACACCACGACCTTCTCAACACACGGGTCCACAACAACCTCTCGGACACAGCCTTGCACACAAGAACCTCTCACTCAACATTTCAAGCACTCTGGAATCGGTCACAGGAGAAAGACCGAAACCCTAGTTATGAGAAGGAAACTGAAGAAGTGACCTAACTCACAAACTACACCGATAGATCTCTTTAGTACTGAGAATAATCGGTGGAAACAAGAGCTCGAAGGAAATCGCCGGCTAAAACCGCCGGAAAACTAGAGAGAAGTTAGAGAGAAGGCAGAGAGAACTTTAGAGAGAGTGGGCTACGGTTAATATTAATCCAGCCAAACAAGTCGGACGGCTCAGATGCTGGATCCGGGTGGTGCCAGTTGTCGGCTATCCAGCGCATCAGGTAAGTGAGACGCTTATTCTTGGGCCCTGAATTAATCTAGTTGGGCCCAAAATAATATTGGCCCAGGCAAATATTAACCATGGCCCATATCTTGAAGTTGTTCAACTTCAACAGGGGTGAAATCGGGGCTGCCGGAGCGGTGACGCAGCGGCTGCTGTGGCGCCGAGCTACAACGGTGGAGTGAATCGAAGCTACGACGGTTGGGTCAGGTCAGCAGCTACTCGATCTGGACTACAACTGAACGACAACCCGATGACGCGATGGCTTCAGCGACGATCCTGCAACGGCGAATTGGGGATTTGTTCTCTTTTTGTTGTTGTGTGAGAAAAATCAGGAGGGAGAGAGACATGAATTCAAGGATTTTGTTTTGTTCAACAAATGCAGTCTTGGGTGTGTTCTTTTGAAAAAAAAATACAGGAGAGAGATGAATTCAAGGATTTGTTTTGTTCAACGAATTTGGATTTTGAATGGGGGTTCATTTTGGTGTTTTGTATTTTATGTTTCTTTCAAAAAATGTGAGTATACTAAATTATTCCTTTCTTTATGGATTGATGTATTTTGGTTCCGGATCAAAGAGTATATTTTTATTCTTAATGGGCTGCTGCTTTAATTTGTTTTGGGTTTTAGATTTAATAAAGTCATCGCGGGTCGAATTATCTCTTGCAAAGATTGTTGGGGACGTGAGCGACCGGAATTAATCGAAACACCTAAGCTTCTAATTAGTAAAAATTGTAATCATATCAATAAAAATAATCGAAGCCTTAAGATGCATGCATCTTATTTATTTACATGATTACTTGTGTTAATCTATGTGTTACTTTAAATTCTAAAGGTGCTATCTCGCAAGTGAATGGTGATGGCAAGGGAAATAATATATATTTGTGGATTAAGCACTCGAGGTGGGCTTTCTTTTAAATAAGGACAATGTCCTAACTATTTTTATCAATGGGAATGAAAATGTGAATATGATTATCATGTCGTATTTTTTGGTTTTAACGTGCCTATCTGAAATGGCTTTGCCATTTATTATTTAAATCGAATTCGGGTCCTTGTAGGGCCGCAATCCCTACTTGGATTAGTGTACACCTATGGTAGATTGTGTGCCAGGATACGGGTTGGCCGGTCTAGTGACTTGGTTTGTGGCCACATTCCAAGTCATGTATGAGCAGATATGGTTCACGTCTATGGGATAATCACTGGCCAGTCGTGATTTTGAACGATGAAATATTTTGGTGCCTCGGGCCTTTCTAAAGCTAAAACCCCGATGGTTACTTGAAATTGACATGATGAATATGAATATTTTTGATAAACTGTTTTCGGCATAAGTCCACTTAGTATTTTATAGTACTCATCCCTGCATGTGTTTTCCTTATGTGCAGGTTGAGCGACGAGGAGCTTGGGTGGTGTTGACTCGAACTTGAATATCTTGTTGCTTCTTAATTTTGAACTTTGAGGGTCGTCGTGTCTTCATACATGGTGTCACCTTCTCTTGAACGCTCCCACTAAATTATTACTATCTTTTTCAATTATGTTTTGAATCCCTTTTGCTCTTGGATTATAAAATCTGTTAGCCGTTATCTTTTGATTAAATGTCAAGTCAATACTCTGATTCTCCCTTCAAGTCCCATTAGTCGTGACCACCCACATTTATTAAACCCCAAAAGGGTGGTCACGACACATTCCGTGATGATCTATTGAGTTGCTACATAATCGTGAGAGGAGGTTGGCGAGTTAGAAGAGCTTAGTTGACACTACAATTAGCTTCCCTTAAATCGACACTGTTAATTGAGAGTGAGGACATCTTGAGGGTCTTAGTAGCTTTTGGGAATTACAAATCTAGGATTGACGCCCCTAGTGTATGTAATCTACACTTGTGCCGCATGGACAAAACTTATGTGACTCGTTCTAGTGAAGTAAGAACTGTGCTAGGGGACCATAACTATGTTTTGTGTAAACCATAATTGTGAAAGCTCTATCCTTGGAATTCCACTCTTTGCATAATTTACCCCAAAACTCTTGTTTCTTTAGATAGTATTTGACACTTAGTACATTATAGACAGTTGCAATTATATTCTCTGTGTTCGATATCCCGGTACTGACCTTTAGCTATACTATTTCTGCCTTGTATACATGCAAGTAGTTGTAGTGCTAAAAGATAGTGCATCGTATATCCTCCTTAAGATGTCCATTGAGGAATGCATTGTTGACATCTAGGTGAGTAACAGTCCAACCTTTGGAGACAACCAAGCTCAAGAGTAAAGTTGATTTAACAACTGGACTAAATGTCTCATTGGAGTCAAAGCTAACTTGTTTGGAGAATTTCCTTAAGCAACTAACCTTTCTTTGTATCTAGCAATGCAACCGTCAACAGGTTTCTTGATCTTGAAAAGCCAAGTACAACCTGTTAGGATTGGTATACTAAAAAGCATATTTCGAGCATGTTGCATGGATAGAATTGCTTGTATACAATAAACTCTACAATCCACTTTTAACCCAAGGCGAGAAGAATTAATTTTATCGCATTGGTGTTTGCTTATGCATTTATAAGATGTTTCTCAAACATTTAAATGTATAAGAAGTAAATAAGCCTAATTCTTCTGCATAGTAGACTGGTCGTGAACGACGTTCACAGAAGGTGACGCAGTCGGTCCTATGTAGAAGAGAAATATTTCACAACCTAGATAGGCTTTGGCTACCTATCGTGAAAGGTTGCAGTGTCAGTCCGCATGTTTCCTTACCTTAGGAAATAAGTGGGCGTGATATTATTTAAGTTTTGGACTTGGGACTCAATTTATGTTTTTTTATTTCTTTTAGTAAATTGTTTAAACTCGGATCTAATTTATTCCAAGTAATTTAATTATTCTAAAGTAATTAATTTTTTTTATTTAAACTGTTCACAAAGTAATTAAAGCTCCGATTTCATTCATGCGAAAGAATGACATTAATCTCTGTAAGTGAGATATAAAATTAAGATAGGTGCATAATTCTTGGGAAAATATACAATATTTTTCGAAATGTCTCAATTTAGTTGAGTAGTATTTCTTTTTTGACAAAAAACAAAATATCTAATTACTCTTATTTTATCCTCTCTCTTATATTATTTCTTTATTCTTTCTCCTGTTTTAGCTTATCTCCATGTCCAAAAGATATATTTCAGCTAATTGGGATGGATGAAGTACCAAATAGTAATATGATTGATAATTTTCAATATACATAATACACAACATGGGTTACATTATTGGAAGCATGGGCTATTATTGTCCATTTATTAAGATGAGAAAATCTTAAATTTTAAACGGAAAAGCTCTAAGTGGAGTTGCTTTGCTCAAATTTATCCGAAACATGGCTTCTTTATGGTCCGGGTGATCCTTGTCTTTCTGAAGTTTCCAGTCAAAATTATGAACCAAAACAGCGGTGGTCATCTGCAGAATACGAGTTGCCAAGGGTATTCCGGGGCATATTCTCCGGCCCGCCCCGAAGGGTATGAGCTGGAAATGCTGGCCTTTGAAGTCCAGTTTGTTGTCAAGGAATCGTTCTGGCTCAAAAGATTCCGGATAAGTCCAGATGCTCGGATCTTTTGCCATTGACCACGTATTTACGACTATCTGCGTCCCTTTTGGAATCATATAGCCATTCACCTCTTGATCGGCTTCTGACATCCGGGTAACCGCAAGAGGCCCTGGCGGGTGATAACGAAAGGTTTCTTTGATCACTGCCTGCAGATACGGGAGGGACGCGATGTCCGCCTCCTGGATTTTCCCATTCTCTCCCACTGCGCTCTTTATCTCTCGTTTTAGCCTCTCGAGTTTGTCCAGGTTGAATAGTAGCTCAGTCATGATCCACTCGACCATGTTCGAGTTGGAGTCTATTCCTCCCACGATTAATTCCTAGTATATTTATAGATTTTTTTAGAAAAAAGGTAGACCAAATAAATGAAAATAGAACTTACGAGAAGTAAATAAGGGATATCTTGTGTGGTAATGTTGTAGTCGTTTGCTTGGGTGATATCGATGATTGCCTCGAGCAGATCCTGCTTCTTGTTGTTGGGGTTGTTCCTTCTGTGGTCCAACTTGTGGTTAAGAAAATCACGGAATTTGGCCAAGAGTTTACCCAAGCTTAACTCAGCCTTGCGCTTCATCCCCTGCGGATCCAAGACTTTTAGAATGGGGAAGTAGTCGGTGATATTGGGAGCAAATAAGGTGAAAAAATCTTCCATGATCTTCATCAATTCCATGGCGGTGTCCGGGGAGGTGATGGAGAAGATGGTGGTGAGCAAGAGGTTGAGGTTGGCCATGAATACCACATTGTGGAGGTTGACCACATCCCTTCGGTCGCAGTGGCCCCCGACGTGATCCACCAGCTTCTGCAGCATCTCCTAGCGGAGGGCCTCACTTTCTTCGAGGCACCGCTCCGAGAACAGAATCTCCTTGCACATCTTGCGCTTGTCGCGCCACTCCTTCCCTGCCGGACCGAAGAAAATACTGAACTTGTTGAACCCGCCTACATCCATCGCATGGGGGACGGTCCGACCGGAGAAGACCTGGCCGTGGCGTTGGAGGAGCTCCATGGCCATCTCCGGTGTGGACACCACCACCGTGTACACGCTGCCTATGCGGATTGACATCAGAGGGCCGTACGTTTTCGCCAGCTGTCTCAGTGTTTCGGTCTGATTTTTACCTAGTTGGTGAATGTTTCCGATGATCGGGAGGGGTCTGGGTCCCGGAGGAAGCCGTTTCCGTGGCCCCTGGAGGTATACAAACCACCTTAAACCCAACAACATTACACCCATCACAACACCAATCAAAACGCAATCCATTTTCCACTGCTTTTTTTTCTCCCTTGCAACCTTGTATACTAATATGCCTCCTTTTATAACCCAATGCAACTACTACTAATATTTTTATATTTTAATATAATGCTAGTATACTAAAATCAAAATATACAATATGGGACCTGGAATTAATTAATGATCATATGGTATATATATATATATATATATATATATATATATATATATATATATAGCAAATTTATGATATTTATTTCAATTTATCATAAGAAATAAACGTGGAATATAGGACTTCTTTTTTCTCAAGTAGACAAATTAAAAAAATAACAAAATACTGGGAGTATTATTGAGTAGAGGAGGTTGTGGACCAAATTAGTAAAAATTAATACACTCAAGGCTAATATATTGATTGGTCCTTTATCGTATATGTAATCAAGAATGCTTGCATGATTTTTTAATTTTATAACTATTTCAATTTCCCTTTGGGGGTAGACTAAATATTAAAATACTAACGTGGCGGGAGAAATTGGAGGTGTATTATCCACTAATGTAAATGCTCTTACACATTTTGGAAATGCGTTGACTCCTTTGGTAGAATTTTAAAAAAAATTGTCACATTTAGGGACATGATTTTCTAAATACGATTACTTACACATTTTGAGAATACGTAACTCTTTCTGTAGAAGTAAAAAATGTCATATTTAGGGATATGATTTTCTAAATACGATTACTTCAAGAATTTCGCCCAAAATTTATACATCAAGATATATTGATTTCACTTCATCAAAAGAAAGACACTTGGGTTGGTACAATGCTGTTTTGTGAAATAAATTACCATTGAGTGGAGGCTGTGGACCAAATTAGTGAATATAATGTAGTTAATTAACAAGGAATTTTGTCACTCACATGCCTTGTCCAATACGGCAAAATCGACAACTATTAATTATTAGACGAAAATATTTGTTGATACTAACTAAATTAGTAATGTAGTTAATTAATAAGGAATTTTGTAACTCACATGCCCTATCCTATACGGTAAAATCGGCAACTATTAATTATCAGACGATTTGTTGATATACTATCCAAATTAGTGACTGTAATGGAGTTAATTAACAAGAAATTTTGTCACCCATGCCTTTTCCTTTATGGAAAAATCGGAATACTACTAATTATCTGGCGGAAATATTTGTTGATGCTATATTCACCCTTCATCCTATACAAGTATCGCCATATTTTTTTGTCCTTCCATAGAAATGGTCTATATCCATTAATAATAATCCTTTTTTTAATTTTCTTTTAGAGTGAACTACATAAATGGTACTTGATCTTTCACTTTCGCACATAAATGGTACGTGATCTTTATTTTATTTCGTTTTTGGTACCATATAACAAAAATAACTCTGGCTACCAAACATGTGATTTTTTAGTTATGGATGATATTTTTGGAAATTTTAATTAAATAGTACCAAACATGTGATTTTTTTCTTCCTTTCTTATTTCTTTTTTCCTTCTTTAGTTTCTTCATTTTCTTCTTTCTTTTTAGTATTTTACCTTCCTTTCTTCTTACTTTTTTTCCTTAGTTTATGTTTCCTCTTTTTACTTTTCTCTTCTTTTTCTTCTTTCTTTTTAGTGTTTTATACATACATCTAATTGCATTCATAATATAAATCAAGAAAAAAAATACCTAATCAAATTAATTATTTAAAGTAATTAAATCAATTGAATTATTTATATTAAATTATTTCATACTCATTTTAGGGTTGAAACACCTAACTAAAAATATTCAAATTTTTACCATTATGAATATAATTAACAATTTTAAATTTTTACGAAGACTATATTGATTAGTTATTAATTTAATATTAAATAATAATAATAGTAATAATTATTATATAATTTATAATTTAAATAATTATACTATTGGTATTTATTTATTAATTATATTATTGGTAATGTAAGATAGAAAGAGAACAAAAAATTATTACACTTTAATTTTGTTATTTTTATTGATTAAAAAATATTATAGTTTGATTTTAAGTAACTAAAAAAATATTATATTTAGTTTTGTTAATTTTAAAAATAGTACTAGTAATTAATTTTTTATAAATTAAAAAAATATTATACTTTAATTTTATTTAAAAAATAATTATTTTAATTATTTAATTTTGTATAGATATAATATTATTGTACTTCAATATTATACATTAATTTTATTATTTTGATTTAAGAAAATAATTTTTCTAATTTTGTAACATCTCATTTAATCGTGTAATATCATGTTTTAGTCGTTATCGTGTCGTGTCAAGTTATATTGTATAGTAACTTACTATCATTAATAGAGTGTTAACTTTTTTTTTGGATACACGATAATCCACACGAATCCGACATGAACCCGTTGGGTTAGAGCAACCACAACCGTGCTCTTGCCAACGAGCACGATTGTGGGCCCGGCCCCACTTTTTCTGCCTGCTCTTAGGCAAGAGCACAACAACCACAGCCGTGCTCTTCCGCAAGAACGAGCACAAGAGTCCCATTTAATCGTGTAATATCATGTTTTAGTCGTTATCATGTCGTGTCAAGCTATATTGTATAGTAACTTACTATCATTAATAGAGTGTTAACTTTTTTTTTGGATACACGATAATCCACACGAATCCAACATGAACCCGTTGGGTTAGAGTAACCACAACCGTGCTCTTGCCAACGAGCACGATTGTGGGCCCGACCCCATCTTCATCAAAGAATCTAGTATTCGTGTAAAGAAACACATATCTTGCCGTGAAGATTATAGAATTTGTACCTTTTCTATCATTTGGGACAACCTTAAAACATACCTCAGTACACAACTCCAATTACTTGGATACCTTTTCCAAAACATGTGTTGGAATAACTCCACACCTTGTGATGTGCTGGACTAGACTTGCCTCTAGTCACAAACTCGCGTGTTGTAGAAGGTACTGATGTTATAGTAGTTTCTTTAAGGTATAACTCATTGTTTCCAACGTATATCCCATCAATGATAAGGTGTTATTGAGTAAAACTGTTCACTTATCGAACTTGTCTTCGAGAGACTTCGATATCTTCTTATATGACTATCCCATTCTTTAGAAGAATGCTTGGAGTAGTCAACTAGGATTTAACTCCCACTACTGATCTTAACTCATTGCTCGTCTCCTATGGTATAAACCATTAAGACTTGCTAGTCTTTCTATGTCGTACCTATATAAGTATTCTGAATCCCCTGAACCACCAAAAGATTCTAACTTGTTGTGCATCAACCAGACTTACCTGACTTTCAAGCTATTTAACAAGTAAGCTGTTAAAATCTCGATAGTCACTTGAGTTATACAAAATCAGTTTGAACAATTACTAAGTACTTTCTTGGCCTTATGATTAAGTACCATAAAAACTTTATCATTCATTGTTTAAGAAGTTGAACTGTGGTGTTAAACTCAATCTTTTTGCAATTATATTGTTTAGATACTATGATGTATAATTTGTTTTTCTATGGCACTATGATAGATATTCGATGAACATTTCTCAATAATGCACGAATTATCAAATGACATCGAACATCATTTAATCATTAACTAGTTTAGAAACTGAAACTGAATTCTTTCCAAACTAAACTGTACCAATAAAACAAAGTCTTATACATCAAAACAAAACAATAAAGTGAGCATAAATAAATAGCTCCAAGTGCAACAACTGCCCAACTAGATGTAGATCGCTCCTTTAGAAGTTGCATTGTTTTCTAAGCCATTGTCCTTCTATATAAGAGGTCAATCCGACTTACAATGCATCTTCTCTTTGCCTTTTTCACCAAATTTTTCCTGCCTTTCTTGCTTTCAGCAGGCATTGATGACAATTCAGCTCTTCCCTCTTTCCATTGCTAGTCTTCTGTTCGATTGAACTAAGACATAGGAAAGATACAACCTTAATGAATTCGTCAAGTATCATGTTATCTTCCTCCAATAGTAATAAAGTGAATATAATGCCAAAGGTTTCCAACTTTTCAGTAACAACCTTCATATAATCACTTCCTATTACATTTGGCGATGAACTGAGTGTAGAAACTATTTGAGTAACTGAATCAGAAGATTCATGAAAACTTTCTATCTCTTTTGGATGTTCCAATAGAATCTGGACAACGTCCTCATTGGATATTCCTTTATCATCGGTATAAACCAAGACTTGTCTCACTACTTAAAAGAAAGTAGTTTGACCTTCTTCCTCAAAGAACTTATCGAGTACATGCATAAAATGCATTCTCAAACTTTCTTTGTAGAATTTTGTCGAGGAAATGGAGGACATGAATTAGTGAGTACAAACTTTAAGTTTTCAGCAATGAGAATCTTATCCATTTAATATTTCCAGTCTACATAATTTTGGCCTTCGAGTTTGATTTCTTTAAGGTTCGCAGACATTATTAAGAATTTGGCTGAGAAGAAATAAAACTATTTATCACATACTATGCTTAATACATAATCGCAAACAACCATAAAACAATTTATGTATCTCACAACCGTAAAAACCAAAATAAGTACCCCTTTAGGGAGGTCATACAAATTCGGATTCCAACAATTTCCTGGTCACAATACCGACGGATAGTCCAGAGACCACTAAGGTGGCATGGCCGCCAAATATTGCCTAAGCATTTACCATAAAGGGTTTTTTTTTTTTATTTTATTTTTTTTTAATTAACTTTATATATTTATATCATATATATGAAGGAGGAAATTACAAATCAACTCCTATAACAAGGAGGAAATACAAATTGCGCCTCCCAGGGTTCGAACTCGAGACCTTCAGGATGGACGCGGTATCAAGCGGCCTTTACCGCTAGGCCAAGGGGCTTTTTTTTTTTTTTTTTTTTCCTCAAACACCATCACGGCGGGGGGTTAAGGCGGACCCCCAACCTGTATATATCAAAAATCACCAAAAGAACATACATCAGACGAGCCCAAAAGTGACTCGGTCCGCACGAGAGATACAAAACACAAGAGCTAGCAAAGCTACTATGGTATCCCCACAGACCGGGTACTAACCATCTAACTAAAGAGAGAATAAACATAACAAAGCTATACATCATAAAAAGGACAAGGATGATGGCCAAAAGCGGGCCAAATCCAAAGGAAATCAAAAAACCATAAATCAAAACCACGAACCAAGTGAAGTAGTCATCCATCTCGATATCTGAATCTGAAGTTTGGATAGCCCAACTGGTCCATCCTGACGAGCGACTTCAAATACCGAGGCGCTGAATCCGCATCAAAGAAGGTGATGGCAGGGGTCTGGACCCCCCTACATGCAAAAAAGTCTGCTGGCCGGTTGCCCTCTCGATAGATGTGAGAGAACATAAACTGTATCTGAGCGAGCAAAGTGCGAATGCGAGCCATGTGATGTCTCACATCCGCTGCTCCTCCGCGTCCTGAAGTGAACACCGCGACCACTGCTGCCGCATCCATCTCGACCCAGACATGCGAGGAGAACTGCATAGCCAGTGTGAGCCCGTGAAGAAGAGCTAAAAGCTCCGCCTCGAAGGCCGACCCAGCTGCGAGAGGCGTACAAAAGGCCCCCAAGAGAGAACCGTCTGAGCCCCGAACCACTCCCCCACCACCTGCCTGTCCCGTCGAGCTAGTAAAGGCCCCGTCGGTGTTCAGCTTCACCCAAGGATCGTCGGGTGGATGCCAAAGCACTTGCAGGGACCTCAGAACTCGCCGGCGAGGAGGAGCCAAAGGCATGAAGTCAACGGCAGGGGTGCAACCGCGCCAATGAAGGGGGACTAGCACACCCGCTGCCACCAAGATCCGCAAATGCTGAACAACCTGCCAAATAACATGTGAAGAACGAAAAGAAATGCCGCGGTGCTTGCAGCTATTCCTCTCCGTCCAAATGAACCAATATATCAAGCAAGGAATGATAAAACTGATGTGCAAGGTGGGAGCCCTGCGAGAGGACCTCCACCAAAAACCTAATCTACGTGCAATATCAATGCACGTGTGAATGTGTGTGCTAATATAGGGGAACCAGCCATCGAAGTAGTCCCAAACAGATCTCGCCAACGGACTCGACACAAACAAATGCTGAAAAGACTCGACTGAAAAAGAAGAGACACAACACAGACACTTGGATGCGAGAGAGATACCACGGGTCTGAACATAGCACTCAACAGGGACCCTCTGGAGGAGGAGGTTCGAACTCGAAACCTCCAGGATGGACGCGGTATCCAGCGCCCTTTACCGCTAGGCCAAGGGGCTTGGATCATAAAGGGTTTAGGGTTTAGGTTTTTTTTTTTTTTTTTTTTTTTTTAAATTAACTTCATATATTTATATCATATATATGAAGGAGGAAATTACAAATCAACTCCTATAACAAGGAGGAAATACAAATTGCGCCTCCCAGGGTTCGAACTCGAGACCTCTAGGATGGACGCGGTATCCAGCGCCCTTTACCGCTAGGCCAAGGGGCTTGGATGGTTTTTTTTTTTTTTTAAATTAACTTCATATATTTATATCATATATATGAAGGAGGAAATTACAAATCAACTCCTATAACAAGGAGGAAAGACAAATTACGCCACCCAGGGTTCGAACTCGAGACCTCCAGAATGGAAGCAGTATCCAGCACCCTTTACCGCTAGGCCAAGGGGCTTGGATGTTTTTTTTTTTTTTTTTTTTTTCCTCAAACACCATCACGGCGGGGGGTTAAGGCGGACCCCCAACCTGTATATATCAAAAATCACCAAAATAACATACATCAGACGAGCCCAAAAGTGACTCGGTCCGCACGAGAGATACAAAACACAAGAGCTATCAAAGCTACTATGGTATCCCCACAGACCGAGTACTAACCATCTAACTAAAGAGAAAATAAACATAACAAAGCAATACATCAAAAAAAGAACAAGGAGGATGGCCAAAAGCGGGGCAAATCCAAAGGAAATCAAAAAACCATAAATCAAAACCACGAACCAAGTGAAGTAGTCATCCATCTCGATGTCTGAATCTGAAGTTTGGATAGCCCAATTGGTCCATCCTGATGAGCGACTTCAAATACCGAGGCGCTGAATCCGCATCAAAGAAGGTAATAGCAGGGGTCTGGACTCCCCTACCTGCCAGAAAGTCAGCTGGCCGGTTGCCCTCTCGATAGATGTGAGAGAACATGAACTGTATCTGTGCGAGCAAAGTACGAATGCGAGCCATGTGATGTCTCACATCCGCTGCTCCTCTGCGTCCTGAAGTGAACACCGCGACCACTGCTGCCGCATCCATCTCGACCCAGACATGCGAGGAGAATTGCATAGCCAGTGGCAGCCCGTGAAGAAGAGCTAAAAGCTCCGCCTCGAAGGCCGACCCAGCTACGAGAGGCGTACAAAAGGCCCCCAAGAGAGAACCGTCTGAGCCACGAACCACTCCCCCACCGCCTGCCTGTCCCGTTGAGCTAGTAAAGGCCCCGTCGGTGTTCAGCTTCACCCAAGGATCGTCGGGTGGATGCCAAAGCACTTGCAGGGACCTCAGAACTCGCTGGCGAGGACGAATCGAAGGCATGAAGTCAACAGCCGGAGAGCAACCACGCCAATGAGTGGGGACGAGCACGCCTGCCGCCACCAAGATCCGCAGGTGCCGAACAACCTGCCAAATAACATGCGAAGAACGAAAAGAAATGCCGCGATGCTTGCAGCTATTCCTCTCCGTCCAGATAAACCAGTAGACCAAACATGGAATGATGAAGCTGATGTGCAAGGCGGTGGCCCTGTGAGAGGACCTCCACCAAAAACCTAATCTATGTGCAATGTCAGTGCACGTGTGAATGTGTGTGTTGATGTAAGGGAACCAGCTATCAAAGTAATCCCAAACCGATCTCGCCAGAGGACTCGACAGAAACAAATGCTGAAACGACTCGACTGAGAAAGAAGAGACACAACAGAGACACTTGGATGCAAGAGAGATACCACGGGCCTGAACATAACACTCAACAGGGAGCCTGTGGAGGAGGAGGCGCCAGATGAAGACAGAGATGGTAGGGGTCAGCCCAGCATTCCAAACCATGCGAAGTCCGAAATGTCTAGGGGACCGTGTCCGGATGAGCTCCCAAGCTGAGGCCGTCGAGAACTCGCCATCGCCAGTGAGGCTCCATCGCATCACATCCCGCCTGCCCACCTCAATCGGGACAGCCCTGATAAGATCCAACACATGCAAAGGCACACCATACAAAGCCAGATAATCATGCAGTTTTTCAACATGCCAAGTATTATCATGCCAAAATCTAGAGACCTCAGCGGCAGGAAGATCAGTCCCGGGCGAACAATAGGTCCTAAGGGGGAGATCCCCGACCCACACGTCATCCCAGAAACTAATCCGCCATTCGCCTAGGGACCACCTAATGAGACCATGAACCTGACCCCTAATGTCCGTGAGACGATGCCAGATAGGACTATCATGCACAGAGTAAGGAGAAATGAAAGCGCGACCAGCATGGAAACAATACTTGCGCATGGTGAACTGCGCCCAAAGTGAATCCTGCGCGAGAAATCTCCACCAGAGCTTGATGCTGAAAGCTTTGACGACCTCGCGGAAACGACGGATGTCGAGGCCTCCCTCTCTTGGAGGGCGCCTCGCTCTGATCAAGAGCACCCTTGTCACCATCCCTCTTCACATCTTCCAGGTCCTGAAGCCGTATCAGTACTGGATGAGAGAGTTGGAGCAGATCTCACAGCTGGTCTCACGGTTGGGGAGCAGAGGAAGATTCACTGGGTTAGCTGGAAGAAGAAGATTTGCCTGCCGTTGGATGAGGGAGGCCTCGGCATCCGTCGTTTCCGCGAGGTCGTCAAAGCTTTCAGCATCAAGCTCTGGTGGAGATTTCTCGCACAGGATTCACTTTGGGCGCAGTTCACCATGCGCAAGTATTGTTTCCATGCTGGTCGCGCTTTCATTTCTCCTTACTCTGTGCATGATAGTCCTATCTGGCATCGTCTCACGGACATTAGGGGTCAGGTTCATGGTCTCATTAGGTGGTCCCTGGGCGAAGGGCGGATTAGTTTCTGGGACGACGTGTGGGTCAGGGATCGCCCCCTTAGGACCTATTGTCCGCCCGGGACTGATCTTCCTGCCGCTGAGGTCTCTAGATTTTGGCATGATCATACTTGGCATGTTGAAAAACTGCATGATTATCTGGCTTTGTATGGTGTGCCTTTGCATTTGTTGGATCTTATCAGGGCTGTTCCGATTGAGGTGGGCAGGCGGGATGTGATGCGATGGAGCCTCACTAGCGATGGCGAGTTCTCGACGGCCTCAGCTTGGGAGCTCATCCGGACACGGTCCCCTAGACATTTCGGACTTCGCATGGTTTGGAATGCTGGGCTGACCCCTACCATCTCTGTCTTCATCTGGCGCCTCCTCCTCCACAGGCTCCCTGTTGAGTGTTATGTTCAGGCCCGTGGTATCTCTCTTGCATCCAAGTGTCTCTGTTGTGTCTCTTCTTTCTCAGTCGAGTCGTTTCAGCATTTGTTTCTGTCGAGTCCTCTGGCGAGATCGGTTTGGGATTACTTTGATGGCTGGTTCCCTTACATCAGCACACACATTCACACGTGCACTGACATTGCACATAGATTAGGTTTTTGGTGGAGGTCCTCTCACAGGGCCACCGCCTTGCACATTAGTTTCATCATTCCCTGTTTGGTATACTGGTTTATCTGGACGGAGAGGAATAGCTGCAAGCATCGCGGTATTTCTTTTCGTTCTTCGCATGTTATTTGGCAGGTTGTTCGGCACCTGCGGATCTTGGTGGCGGCAGGCGTGCTCGTCCCCACTCATTGGCGTGGTTGCTCTCCGGCTGTTGACTTCATGCCTTCGATTCCTCCTCGTCGGCGAGTTCTGAGGTCCCTGCAAGTGCTTTGGCATCCACCCGATGATCCTTGGGTGAAGCTGAACACTGACGGGGCCTTTAATAGCTCGACGGGACAGGCAGGCGGTGGGGGAGTGGTTCGTGGCTCAGACGGTTCTCTCTTGGGAGCCTTTTGTACGCCTCTCGCAGCTATGTCGGCCTTCGAGGCGGAGCTTTTAGCTCTTCTTCACGGGCTGACACTGGCTATGCAGTTCTCATCGCATGTTTGGGTCGAGATGGATACGGCAGCAGTGGTCGCGGTGTTCACTTCAGGACGTGGAGGAGCAGCGGATGTGAGACATCACATGGCTCGCATTCGTACTTTGCTCGCACAGATACAGTTCATGTTCTCTCACATCTTTCGAGAGGGCAACCGACCAGCAGACTTTTTGGCAGGTAGTGGGGTCCAGACCCCTGCCATCACCTTCTTTGACGCGGATTCAACGCCTCGGTATTTGAAGTCGCTCGTCAGGATGGACCAGTTGGGCTATCCGAACTTCAGATTCAGATATCGAGATGGATGAGTATTTTTTGTTGTTATGGATTTTGATTTGTATGTTTTGTATTTTCTTTGGGCTTGGCCACTCTTTGGTCATCACCCAAGTTATTATGTATATTATTAGTTCGTTTGCTAGATGGATAGTACCCGGCTTGTGGGGATATTCTAGTAGCTTAGATAGAGTTTTTTGATATGTATCTCTTTTGTGGACCAAGTCACTTTTGGGCTTGGTCAATGTACGACACTTTATCGTTTGTTTTTTTGATATGGACATGTTGGGGGTCCGCCTAACCCCCCGCCGTAATGGTGTTTGAAAAAAAAAAAAAAACCCTAAATATATGAAGTTAATTTTGAAAAAAAAAAAAAAAAAAAAAAACCCTAAACCCTAAGCCCTAAACCATCCAAGCCCCCTTATCCAAGCCCCTTGGCCTAGCGGTAAAGGGTGCTGGATACCGCGTCCATCCTGGAGGTCTCGAGTTCGAACCCTGGGTGGCGTAATTTGTCTTTCCTCCTTATTATAGGAGTTGATTTGTAATTTCCTCCTTCATATATATGATATAAATATATGAAATTAATTTAAAAAAAAAAAAAAAAAAAAAAACCATCCAAGCCCCTTGATTCATGCCCTTGCATGCAAATCACACACACTAAAATCACACAATGCTCTCTAGCCCTTTGAAATTCCAAAATCCGATTTCGTCTCGTTTTTTCGTTTTTTGTTCTAGTTTTTTACGTTCATCTTCTTCGTTGGAGTCTTAGAATTTGTTCTACCGTTTTTGTTTTAGTCGTCGTCGTGTTTTTGGCCATTTTCCGGCCACTTTTATTTTCGTCTCTTTCTCTCTCTTTTATTCCGTCGTCTTCTTCCCTCTTTTCCGGCGGGTCAGGCCGCCTTTTCGTCGTGTCGTGTCTTGTCGTGGTGTTGGTGAGGTGAAAGGAGTCGTTTCGCGGATTCAGATCTCGATTTCGTCGAGGTCGGAAAACCTTGAGCTCGGCCGGCAATGGCGGATCCGCCGGCGCGCCGCGTCCCCCCCCTCTTGTCAGCGGCATGTCAACGAATCAGACTGTGAAATGGATGCTGACCTTATTCCTGGAAGAAATCAGACGCGGTGTTTGAATCCCCAGCCGATTTCGGAAGTCGCCGACGAGTTTTTTTCGGAAGCTTCCGATCGCTCCATGACAGAGGAAGAGCTTGAAGAGGATGACTTGCTTGATGATGAAGAGGAATACCAAAAGGAGATGGAAGATCAACGCTTGTCCGATTAAAAAAATGGTCATTTTGAGGAAGAACGACAGCCGCCGATCAGGACGACGGCGTCGGTGGAGGAGGTGGTCTCGTACATTGCAAACTCTCTCATTGCAACTCCTCTGTATCAGAACAGGCTTTTGGGTGAGAACCCATGCTTGGGTAAGGTGAAAAATCACGTGAATTCGGGTATGGGAGGCGTCGCTTCATCGTTTCATGGAGAAGGCAGCCATGTTCCAGACGTGATTGCTCAGCCGCTTTTTGAGAAGTGTATGGCTTCTGAGACAAGCATGCATGCTTGCATGGGAAGTGGGCAAAAATTAAATGCAAAGCTGACTTCCCCATCATTAGTAAATTCCGAGAATCATGGGCGCGTGAATTCTATTTTGGAGAAGGAGCAGCAGCTGCCTGATGGGTGCCTCGCCCCTTTTGAGAATCGATCCCAGGATCTCATGCCAGCTGCCTCTGTAGAAGAAAGCCTCCTTTTTGATCTGACGGAGTCTCGATCCCTCGTCGTTCAGCAGACGAATTTGGGCCCTGCAAGCGGGCCGCCTATTTTCTCAAATTCTCCCTTCTCGGCCCTGGTACCTCCCTTACTGGATCACTCTTTTTTTCCTTCCTCTCTTCCAATTAACCCACAGCCCAATCACTCCTCATTTACCCCCCAGCCCACTTCCTTTCCTATTTACTCCCAGCCAAAAAAACTTCCTAATGCTAATCCCCCTCGGCCCAAAAACAAACAACCCAAATCCAATGAAGCAGCCCAATCTAAAAAAATCTACCCCCTCCTGCGTCGTCCAACTCAGTCTGCAACTGCCGCAGGTAACGATCTCGCCGCTGCTCTCTTCACCGGCCGACAACATCCCAGCCAACCCAAAAACACTTCACCTTCACCTCCCCAACCCACCCCTGGTTTTTCGAGCCCAAACATGTCAGATTTCCCTCCGATCAGGGCCGCCATACTGACTCCAGCCGCTCCGTCAGTCGCCGAGAGCAACCGGACAGCCACTCCAGCTGCTGCTCCTCTACCGGTGGTCCAGCACACACAGACGCTAGTTTTCGCAGCCACGAGTACTCCTACTCCTCCTCAAACTTGGGCTGATTTAATGGATGAACAAACTCACATGGAGAAAGGAATACATGGGGAAATTTCAAAGGGGCAGCCACCTCCATCGACTGAAATTAATGGAGACCAATCAAACATTTTTTTGGGAGGTCTATGGCTGATGTACTAAAGAAGGGGCAGCCGGCAGAGGGTCCGATTCTTTTGGACCGAGAAAAGGCGGATAAAAGAGGCGAAGTCCGTATTGTCGAAGGTAAACCTTGTTTATTTTTTTCAGCTAATGAGACTTCTCTTCTTGCAGGCCGTATTGGACCTGCCATCGTCGGCAAATTCTCACACTCCATCCCCCCTGCCCACCAAATTCAGAAAGCATTAGGTAATTTAAAACTTGTTGGTGCTATGTCTTGGAATTTCCTAAATGTGAAGCATATTTTCATTCAATTGTCGGATATGAGTGATTATGTTAAGTTGCTTAATGGACCGAATAACTCTCCTGTTTGGTATGTCGAGCACCATCCGATGCGTGTTTTTAAATGGACCCCTGACTTTGACCCTTTCTTTGAAATCCCCATTGTTGCTATTTGGTGTAACATACTTGCTCTGCATGTGCATCTATTTGAAGAGTCGTCCCTAATTGCTATTGGTGAGATGCTCGGTAAACCTGTGCAAGTAGATAGAGCCACAATCCCTAGATCTCGTGTTTCTTTTGCACGAATTTGTGTCGAGGTTGATTTGTCACGTCCCATCCCTAAGGAGATAGCGTCAACATTGCGGGACAACATGTCACATTGAAGGTGAAATGGGACAAGATCCCTCTTTATTGCTCCGAATGCAAGCACGTTGGTCACTCGGCGTCAACATGCTATGCATCTGGGAGGCGGCCGATGCCTCCCAAGAGGGACTACTCCCAAAAGCCGACCCCATAGAACAGACCTCCTCCCAACAGAGAGGGAGAATCGCATCAGGCAGGCCCTAGTAGACAGCCTCAGGGCCCGAGGTACCAGCCTTCAGAGAGGCCACCCCCGGAGGTTGGACAGCCACGGCGTCAGGAGAGGCGTAATCAGGGCGTGGTGATCAGAGACCCGGCCCCTGGCCCCATCTCACACCATGGGCCGTCTTCAGCAGTCGCAGAGGGTTCACAGGCTGCAGGGGACGACGGCTTCTTCACACCTAAGAAGAAGAATAAGGGCAAGAAGAAGTATAAGGGCAAGAAGAAACAGGCGAACACCACCTCGGCGAGGACAGTGTCAGAGGGAGAGGGACAGCAGGGCATAGAGGCGGATGAGTCCTCGTCAGGGAATGAGCGGGGCTCTAGATCCCGATCGCCTTCTATTACACGTGGATTCGGTTATGGGCCTCTTGCGATGGTTTTGCATGGTGATAACATGTTCGGGGCTTTGAAGGATTTTCCCTCGGATGAGGCCGAGGTTGAGGTGGACAGCGATGACCACCAAAATCATATGATTTGTGAGGTTCCGAACATGAGGCTTGAACCCAACGATCCGGTGCTACAGTACATTGGACCCACTTCTCCTCCCGCAGAGGGTTCATCGAAGAAGGTGAGGCTTTCGGCCTCGGGAGCCTACTGAGTTTCCCATGTCTTCTCACTTCATGATCTGGAATGCCCAGGGGATAGCGAACAATGCTACCCAGGGCACTTTCAAAAATATGATCGATATGTATAGTGTTTTGTTTGCCGCGGTGCTTGAGCCCCAGACAGATCCCCGGCCTTCTTTCTTTAGTAGGCGATTTGGGTTGCAGTTTAGGTGTTCGAACACAAACGGTAAGATTTGGATCTTCTCTCACAGGGACTGGCAGGTCGAGGTCATTGACGACTCTGAGCAGGTCCTTCAAGTCCGAGTTTTTGCTGCGATTTTCTCTTTTTCAATCTATCTCTCCGTAGTGTACGCTAAGTGCTAGAGGGAGGGAAGATACGATCTGTGGAATAAGCTCAGGGACATCTCTCTAGCCACTGACGGGGCCCCCTGGCTTGTTAGTGGTGACTTCAACATCTTCTTGTTGGAGGAAGAGAGACAGGGCAGCTCGACAGACAGGCACGGAGAAATGATGGACTTCGCCGACGCCGTAGCAGACTGCCAGCTACTGGACCCAGGCTTTGATGGCCCACCGTTCACATGGACGAGGAGTGGGCTCTGGGAGAGATTGGACAGAGTTCTTCTTGGGGAGCACTGGAGGACCGCCTTTGCGGCTACTAGGGTGACTCATTTGCCTAGGATCTCCTCAGATCATGCCCCTTTGCTAGTGCGGTGCCAGCTGACGGCTCAGATTCTGAGGCCTTCATTTAGGTTTCAGAACATGTGGGTTCGGCATCACACTTTCAGGGATGAGATTGCCAGAGTGTGGACGGCGGAGACGGGCTTCTTCGGCATGCTTAATCTTCAGTTCAAACTCAGCAGAGTTAAGGGTTTTCTCAAGGGATGGAACAGGGAGGTCTTTGGGAACATCTTTGAAAAGCTGAGGGAGGTAGAGGAGGCGGTTGCCGCTGCGCAGGCGGCTTACGACGGGGAACCCGACAGGAGCCCACAGGAGTGAGCTTAGCCGTTGCACCGCCCTCTACGTACTCCGCACTAGGATGGAGGAGGATTTCTGGAAGCAGAAGGCTGCCATTCGGTGGGCGGCAGAAGGCGAAAGGAACTCCAAATTCTTCCACGGGTGGGTGCGACAGAAGCGGGTGAAGTCCCGGATTCACGCCATTCAGGCAGGAGGACAGACTCTCACGTCGGAGGAGGACATCAGACAGTCGGCGGTTGACTACTTCCAGCGGCTTCTCACGTCAGACGTTGAGCACTTGGAGCAGCCGGACCTTGATCTCTTGCGCGGTCTCCCAGACTCCGTGGACCGCGAAGGCCTCTGTGCAGTTCCCAACTCCGATGAGGTGAGGGTGGCGGTCTTTGGCATCAGTGGGGACAGCGCCTCGGGACCGGATGGCTTCTCGTCTCTTTTCTTCCAGCACTGTTGGGACATCGTAGGAGCAGAGGTGGTGGCAGCAGTGGCAGACTTCTTCTTAGGAGCTCCCATGCCCCGCAGCTTCACGGCCACGACCATCATTCTCTTGCCGAAGAAGGCAAGCCCGGCGACCTGGGCAGAGTACAGGCCGATCAGCCTTTGCAACGTGACCAACAAGATCATCTCCAAGATCTTGACATCGCGTTTGGCGCCGCTGCTTCCGATGGTTGTGGCGCCGAACCAGAGCGGTTTTGTAAAGGGTCGCTTGCTCAGTGATAATGTGCTCTTGGCTCAGGAATTGATTCACGATATCGGCAGGTCGCTCATTCAGAAGGCAAAGTCGCCTAATCTGGCCCTCAAGCTAGATATGGCTAAGGCCTATGATCGAGTGCAGTGGTCTTTCCTCCTTCTGGTGCTTGAGAGGATGGGATTCTCGCCGGGGTGGGTGAGTATGGTCGATCGTTGCATCTCCTCTTGCTGGTTCTCAGTGCTCGTGAACGGGGCTCCGGCAGGTTTCTTTCAGTCTACGAGGGGACTTCGCCAGGGAGATCCGTTATCACCGTCGCTGTTCGTGCTTGCTGCAGATTATCTTTCGAGGAGCTTGAACAGGCTGGTTGACGCACATCCCGATATGGAGTATAGATGTGCAAGGCGCGCGCCGGCCATATCCCATTTGTCTTATGCCGATGACGTTATCATTTTTGTCAGGGCGCACAGACAGTCCGTGGAGAGGCTGGTTCATTGTCTCGAGCACTATTCTGCCGTGTCGGGTCAGATGGTGAACATGGGAAAGAGTCATTTCTACCTCTTTGAGAAGTTCGACGCTTGGGCGGCTGAGGTGGCAGAGGCGAGTGGATTCCAGCAGGGATTCCCCCCTTTCACTTACCTTGGTGTCCCTATCTATAAGGGGGGGCTGAAGGCCGGCTACCTTTTAGATATCCGACAGAAGATGGTAGACCGGATTCACAGCTGGTCTCACAGACATCTTTCTCTTGGAGGGCGCCTCGCTCTGATCAAGAGCACCCTTGTCACCATCCCTCTTCACATCTTCCAGGTCCTGAAGCCGTATCAGTACTGGATGAGAGAGTTGGAGCAGATCTTGGCCCGGTTCTTTTGGGGTACGGTTGGGGAGCAGAGGAAGATTCACTGGGTTAGCTGGAAGAAGAAGATTTGCCTGCCGTTGGATGAGGGAGGCCTCGGCATCCGTCGTTTCCGCGAGGTCGTCAAAGCTTTCAGCATCAAGCTCTGGTGGAGATTTCTCGCGTAGGATTCACTTTGGTTCAGTTCACCATGCGCAAGTATTGTTTCCATGCTGGTCGCGCTTTCATTTCTCCTTACTCTGTGCATGATAGTCCTATCTGGCATCGTCTCACGGACATTAGGGGTCAGGTTCATGGTCTCATTAGGTGGTCCCTAGGCGAAGGGCGGATTAGTTTCTGGGATGACGTGTGGGTCGGGGATCTCCCCCTTAGAACCTATTGTTCGCCCGGGACTGATCTTCCTGCCGCTGAGGTCTCTAGATTTTGGCATGATCATACTTGGCATGTTGAAAAACTGCATGATTATCTGGCTTTGTATGGTGTGCCTTTGCATGTGTTGGATCTTATCAGGGCTGTTCCGATTGAGGTGGGCAGGCGGGATGTGATGCGATGGAGCCTCACTAGCGATGGCGAGTTCTCGACGGCCTCAGCTTGGGAGCTCATCCGGACACGGTCCCCTAGACATTTCGGACTTCGCATGGTTTGGAATGCTGGGCTGACCCCTACCATCTCTGTCTTCATCTGGCGCCTCCTCCTCCACAGGCTCCCTGTTGAGTGTTATGTTCAGGCCCGTGGTATCTCTCTTGCATCCAAGTGTCTCTATTGTGTCTCTTCTAGTTCAGTCGAGTCGTTTCAGCATTTGTTTGTGTTGAGTCCTCTGGCGAGATCGGTTTGGGATTACTTTGATGGCTGGTTCCCTTACATCAGCACACACATTCACACGTGCACTGACATTGCACATAGATTAGGTTTTTGGTGGAGGTCCTCTCACAGGGCCACCGCCTTGCACATCAGCTTCATCATTCCATGTTTGGTCTACTGGTTTATCTGGACGGAGAGGAATAGCTGCAAGCATCGCGGCATTTCTTTTCGTTCTTCGCATGTTATTTGGCAGGTTGTTCGGCACCTGCGGATCTTGGTGGCGGCAGGCGTGCTCGTCCCCACTCATTGGCGTGGTTGCTCTCCGGCTGTTGACTTCATGCCTTCGATTCCTCCTCGCCGGCGAGTTCTGAGGTCCCTGCAAGTGCTTTGGCATCCACCCGACGATCCTTGGGTGAAGCTGAACACCGACGAGGCCTTTACTAGCTCGACGGGACAGGCAGGCGGTGGGGGAGTGGTTCGTGGCTCAGACGGTTCTCTCTTGGGGGCCTTTTGTACGCCTCTCGTAGCTGGGTCGGCCTTCGAGGCGGAGCTTTTAGCTCTTCTTCACGGGCTGCCACTGGCTATGCAGTTCTCCTCGCATGTCTGGGTCGAGATGGATGCGGCAAGCAGTGGTCGCGGTGTTCACTTCAGGACGCGGAGGAGCAGCGAATGTGAGATTGCTTTGTACTTTGCTCGCATGGCTCGCATTCGTACTTTGCTCGCACAGATACAGTTCATGTTCTCTCACATCTATCGAGGAGGGCAACCGGCCAGCTGACTTTCTGGCAGGTAGGGGAGTCCAGACCCCTGCCATTACCTTCTTTGATGCGGATTCAGCGCCTCGGTATTTGAAGTCGCTCGTCAGGATGGACCAATTGGGCTATCCAAACTTCAGATTCAGACATCGAGATGGATGACTACTTCACTTGGTTCGTGGTTTTGATTTATGGTTTTTGATTTCCTTTGGATTTGGCCCGCTTTTGGCCATCCTCCTTGTTCTTTTTTTGATGTATTGCTTTGTTATGTTTATTTTCTCTTTAGTTAGATGGTTAGTACCCGGTCTGTGGGGATACCATAGTAGCTTTGATAGCTCTTGTGTTTTGTATCTCTCGTGCGGACCGAGTCACTTTTGGGCTCGTCTGATGTATGTTCTTTTGGTGATTTTTGATATATACAGGTTGGGGGTCCGCCTTAACCCCCCGCCGTGATGGTGTTTGAGGAAAAAAAAAAAAAAAAAAAACCATCCAAGCCCCTTGATCCAAGCCCCTTGGCCTAGCGGTAAAGGGTGCTGGATACCGCGTCCATTCTGGAGGTCTCGAGTTCGAACCCTGGGTGGCGTAATTTGTCTTTCCTCCTTGTTATAGGAGTTGATTTGTAATTTCCTCCTTCATATATATGATATAAATATATGAAGTTAATTTAAAAAAAAAAAAAAAAAAACCATCCAAGCCCCTTGGCCTAGGGGGGTAAAGGGCGCTGGATACCGCGTCCATCCTAGAGGTCTCGAGTTCAAACCCTGGGAGGCGCAATTTGTATTTCCTCCTTGTTATAGGAGTTGATTTGTAATTTCCTCCTTCATATATATGATATAAATATATGAAGTTAATTTATAAAAAAAAAAAAAAACCCTAAACCCTAAACCCTTTATGATCCAAGCCCCTTGGCCTAGCGGTAAAGGGCGCTGGATACCGCGTCCATCCTGGAGGTTTCGAGTTCGAACCTCCTCCTCCAGAGGGTCCCTGTTGAGTGCTATGTTCAGACCCGCGGTATCTCTCTCGCATCCAAGTGTCTGTGTTGTGTCTCTTCTTTTTCAGTCGAGTCTTTTCAGCATTTGTTTGTGTCGAGTCCATTGGCGAGATCTGTTTGGGACTACTTCGATGGCTGGTTCCCCTATATTAGCACACACATTCACACGTGCATTGATATTGCACGTAGATTAGGTTTTTGGTGGAGGTCCTCTCACAGGGCTCCCACCTTGCACATCAGTTTTATCATTCCTTGCTTGGTATATTGGTTCATTTGGACGGAGAGGAATAGCTGCAAGCACCGCGGCATTTCTTTTCGTTCTTCACATGTTATTTGGCAGGTTGTTCAGCATTTGCGGATCTTGGTGGCAGCGGGTGAGCTAGTCCCCCTTCATTGGCGCGGTTGCCACCCCTGCCGTTGACTTCATGCCTTTGGCTCCTCCTCGCCGGCGAGTTCTGAGGTCCCTGCAAGTGCTTTGGCATCCACCCGACGATCCTTGGTGAAGCTGAACACCGACGGGGCCTTTACTAGCTCGACGGGACAGGCAGGTGTTGGGGGGAGTGGTTCGGGGCTCAGACGGTTCTCTCTTGGGGCCTTTTGTACGCCTCTCACAACTGGGTCGGCCTTCGAGGCGGAGCTTTTAGCTCTTCTTCACGGGCTCACACTGGCTATGCAGGTTCTCCTCGCATGTCTGGGTCGAGATGGATGCGGCAGCAGTGGTCACGGTGTTCACTTCAGGACGCGGAGGAGAGCAGCGGATGTGAGACATCACATGGCTCGCATTCGCACTTTGCTCGCTCAGATACAGTTTATGTTCTCTCACATCTATCGAGAGGGCAACCGGCCAGCAGACTTTTTTGCATGTAGGGGGGTCCAGACCCCTGCCATCACCTTCTTTGATGCGGATTCAGCGCCTCGGTATTTGAAGTCGCTCGTCAGGATGGACCAGTTGGGCTATCCAAACTTCAGATTCAGATATCGAGATGGATGACTACTTCACTTGGTTCGTGGTTTTGATTTATGGTTTTTTGATTTCCTTTGGATTTGGCCCGCCTTTTGGCCATCATCCTTGTCCTTTTTATGGTGTATAGCTTTGTTATGTTTATTCTCTCTTTAGTTAGATGGTTAGTACCCGGTCTGTGGGGATACCATAGTAGCTTTGTTAGCTCTTGTGTTTTGTATCTCTCGTGCGGACCGAGTCACTTTTGGGCTCGTCTGATGTATGTTCTTTTGGTGATTTTGATATATACAGGTTGGGGGTCCGCCTTAACCCCCCGCCGTGATGGTGCTTGAGGAAAAAAAAAAAAAAGCCCCTTGGCCTAGCGGTAAAGGGCGTTGGATACCGCGTCCATCCTGGAGGTCTCGAGTTCGAACCCTGGGAGGCGCAATTTGTATTTCCTCCTTGTTATAGGAGTTGATTTGTAATTTCCTCCTTCATATATATGATATAAATATATAAAGTTATTGGAAAAAAAAATAAAAAAAAAAACCCTTTATGGTAAATGCTTAGGCAATATTTGGCGGCCATGCCACCTTAGTGGTCTCTGGACTATCCGTCGGTATTGTGACCAGGAAATTGTTGGAATCCGAATTTGTATGACCTCTCTAAAGGCGTACTTATTTTGGTTTTTACGGTTGTGAGATACATAATTGTTTTATGGTTGTTTGCGGATTATGTGTTAAGCTAGTATGTGATAAATAGTTTTATTTCTTCTCAGCCAAATTCTTAATAATGTCTGCGAACCTTAAAGAAATCAAACTCGAAGGCCAAAATTATGTAGACTGGAAATATTAAATGGATAAGATTCTCATTGCTGAAAACTTAAAGTTTGTACTCACTAATTCATGTCCTCCATTTCCTCGACAAAATTCTACAAAGAAAGTTTGAGAATGCATTTTATGCATGTACTCGATAAGTTCTTTGAGGAAGAAGGTCAAACTACTTTCTTTTAAGTAGTGAGACAAGTCTTGGTTTATACCGATGATAAAGGAATATCCAATGAGGACGTTGTCCAGATTCTATTGGAACATCCAAAAGAGATAGAAAGTTTTCATGAATCTTCTGATTCAGTTACTCAAATAGTTTCTACACTCAGTTCATCGCCAAATGTAATAGGAAGTGATTATATGAAGGTTGTTACTGAAAAGTTGGAAACCTTTGGCATTATATTCACTTTATTACTATTGGAGGAAGATAACATGATACTTGACGAATTCATTAAGGTTGTATCTTTCTTATGTCTTAGTTCAATCGAACAGAAGACTAGCAATGGAAAGAGGGAAGAGCTGAATTGTCATCAATGCCTGCTGAAAGCAAGAAAGGCAAGAAAGATTTGGTGAAAAAGGCAAAGAGAAGATGCATTTAAGTCGGATTGACCTCTTATATAGAAGGACAATGGCTTAGAAAACAATGCAACTTCTAAAGAAGAGATCTACATCTAGTTGGGCAGTTGTTGCACTTGGAGCTATTTATTTATGCTCACTTTATTGTTTTGTTTTGATGTATAAGACTTTGTTTTATTGGTACAGTTTAGTTTGGAAAGAATTCAGTTTCAGTTTCTAAACTTGTTAATGATTAAATGATGTTCGATGTCATTTGATAATGCGTGCATTATTGAGAAATGTGGATCGAATATCTATCATAGTGCCATAGAAAAACAAATTATACATCATAGTATCTAAACAATATAATTGCAAAAAAAGATTGAGTTTAACACCACAGTTCAACTTCTTAACAATGAATGATAAAGTTTTTATGGTACTTAATCATAAGGCCAAGAAAGTACTTAGTAATTGTTCAAACTGATTTTGTCTAACTCAAGTGACTATCGAGATTTTAACAGCTTACTTGTTAAATAGCTTGAAAGTCAGGTAAGTCTGGTTGATGCCACAAACCAGTTTCAGAATCCTTTTGGTGGTTCCATAGGGGATTCAGAATAGTTATATAGGTACGAACATATGAAAGACTAGCAAGTCTTACATGGTTTACTACCACTAGGAGACGAGCACATGGTTACCAGATCAGTAGTTGGGAGCTTAATCCTAGCTTTTACTACTCCACAGCACTTCTTCTATAGAATGATAGTCCATACTCAAGCAGATACTCGATAGTCTCTCGAAGACAAGTTCGACTTAGTGAACAGTTTTACTCCAATAAACACCTTATCAATTGATGGGATATACG